>NW_022995744.1:9938708-9951419 GCF_900245975.1 Drosophila guanche | reverse complement strand
CCCGTCACTGCACTCCACTGACCAGCCGCTCACTGACTTATGGAAAACCTTACTAC
Organism: Drosophila guanche; assembly: GCF_900245975.1. Classification (NCBI taxonomy): domain Eukaryota; kingdom Metazoa; phylum Arthropoda; class Insecta; order Diptera; family Drosophilidae; genus Drosophila; species Drosophila guanche. The sequence continues at coordinate 9,951,363 of NW_022995744.1, read as the reverse complement.
GCACTCGTGTATTTGTTATTGAAAAATGAAGATTGACACGCTTGCCACACCAATCGTCATCTATAAATGAGAACAGTGCAGCAGATCAGACAGATCATCTTTATCTACCCTGGGTACATATGCCTGGCCCCTTTTCCTATTGCACTTTTAACCTGCACATACAGTGGGTACTGGCATTTGGCGTACAGTTGCTAAAAGTGGATTCCATTAGCGCTGAATATTTAAGGTACTCAATCGAACAAAATGTGCATAAAGCCTTGTAAAGGCACTTAAAATGTATTGCTTTAATGTTTGGAATTCTTAAACATTTATTTATGTAGGTTTTTTGGCAAATTTCTCTACAGCTTTTGACGCACACGTCTATCAATCTTTGATCATTCTTAATACCCAAAGTATCTGAAGAAAGAAGAGAAATGTTCATGACTTAGGACCACAAAAAACGAACTAAAAACAGCAACATTTAACCGCTCAATTTCTTCAAAACTACTCTCGCGTGCAACCCAATCTTTTCTTCTCTTCCCACTGACAATTTGCCATCCGAAGATCCTAGAATTAAATGGATCAAGTGGCACCAGTCAAAAAGGCAACCCAAGACCACAGTGAAACTGTGAGGCAAGCACGGGATTTATGACTGCACTTTAATGCCCTGAGGCAGGGAGACTCTACGCTGCACTATCGCAAAGTTTTCTGTTTCAGCTGCTTTGCATATTTTCTCACAGTTCCAGCGGTGCAGCAATTGCAAACAAACAAAAATGTGACAATTTTTTAACAAATACAAATACCTGCATACTGAAGAAATACTCGTACATAATTTTTGCCACTGTTGCTGTTGTTTTTTCTTGGCAAAATTTTGTATCGAGTTACTTTGGTTGCTGCCTTTGCTGCTTTGCTGCTGCTTGGCTGCTCTCATTTGCATGCTGAGACGTTGCTCTCGTTGCTGTGGCTTGCTGTTATACCCTTACCGGCTAGCAGGGTATAGCGACTATGCGGGGAGCCATCCATTTCCGCAATATCCGCAAGCATGCTCCAGCTTTATGTCTGTTTTGTGGCTCAACCTCTTTAACCCCATTATATATCCGACACATATTTTGATATCTTGCAAGTGTATCTTAAGCTTCGGTTCTTCATGAGACTGAGGCGGGAGGCGCTATCTCTTCCCTGACTTGTTTCTCCGCTGATTATTTCTTGTGTCGTTGCCGCTCGGCGTTGCTGCAACTAAATTGGCCTTAATTGGTTGCCTTTTTGTTGCCAATTTTGTTGTTGCTGCTGTTGCTGTTGCTGTTGCCCTGCTCTGACCATATTTCTGTTGTCTTTGTCTGTTATCGGTCGTTGCCGGCCGGGCCGGGCCGGGCCACTTGTGGCATGCCGCTTGTGGCTGGCGGAGTGGAGTGCCTCCAGCCTCCATGCCCTTTCCGCTTGAGCGTTACTTTGCTATGCAATTTCATTTGACTAAAGGTTGACATTTGAGTAGAGGTAAAGTGGTAAAATATGAAAAGGAAACTCATTTTTGGTGCTGTTTTTTTGATGGTGGAATATTGAATGCACAGAGGGAACATTTTAAGGCAGATAATAGAGAAGGACTAAGGATTAGGCAGAAGGAAGAAGATTTTATATGCCCAAAAAAATGGAAAAGGAATTTCTAAGCACAGAAAGCTGAAGATTCCATTCCATATGGAAACAGAAGAACAATTATTTACAACAGAAATACATAAACTGAAACGATACCCCCAGCCAGCCACAGTTTCTGTTTATTTTTCGCTCTCCACTGCTACAATTTGCAACTTTTTCTCCTGCCCGTTAGAGCATTGCCTCTTCGGCGTGTGACATAAAGCAAAGTGTTTGATTTCCCAATTTTTTTGTGTACTTTGTCAGTCTGCTGTCTGCTCGCCTTTTTGTGTGCATTTTCAATGCGCTTGCCGGTGCCTATTTGATTTAATTAGCCAAGCCAGCTAGCCAGCCAGACATCGAGCCAGCCAGTAAGCCACGGTTTCATTATTGTTTGCAAATTGTGGGAAAAAATGCATTTGGCTTTGCATTTTCATAGTCAGGCAAAGGTTGTGGCGGGAGCTGCCGCCACTGATATTATGCAATCGAAGCTCCAGAGCCAATAAATCAAAATGCCATTCTCAAGACTGCGCGTTGCAAGTGCGGCGTGCAGCAGCGGCTGGTGACCGCGGGCAGCAACAATGTGCGGTGCCAGGGGGGGGTGGTGTAGCCCCCCCCCCACAGTATTCAGAGCATGTCCATGTGGGCTCGCTGGTAATGTTAGCCTATGTCTCCCCGCCCCTGTACCCCACACACACACAGAGGGAACTTCCTCCATCTGAGTACAACATTTACCGTTGTGGCCAGCTGCTGCTCTCAGATTCTTATGCCACTTGTGCCACACATGTGTGTTGCACAATCGCTGCAAATGTGGCACCGTTCGTTCCTGTCCTGCTGCTGTCAATAAGCCCACAAAACCTCGTTTATTGAGTCGTCGTCGCTGTTGTTGGTTAACCTGTCGTCTCGGCCCACGCCAAGAGTGGCCCGGAGTACAGCTCAAATGCAGGGCAAGTGGCGGCCATTCATTTTGCTCCGGGTGACATATCCAAGTGGATGAAGGGATCGCATAACCGACACTCAGCTGCTAAAGTTTCAGCTTTGGGCTACCTGCAATTGCATTTAGAAATATATATTATAGGGTATTCCCAAGTCGTCACACACACACACTTCCTGTGTGCTGATTAAATTTCAATTTTGAATGGAAATTGTTCTTTGAATCAAAGGTAGGAACGTGGACTGGGTGTGAGGTCAGCTGCAGGTGGGCTTGCACAGCCCATGGGTTGACCCAATTTGCTGCCGCATGCCACATGCCACAACACATGCAAGCGCCTGCCTCCTACATGAACTGCTCGACTGACCCACAAAGGAGCCTTCGGGCGGCACTGGACTTAAATATAGCTATCAGTTTTTAAGTGGCAGCCAGCCGCCTGTGCAAAATTTATTGAATCTCATTTGAGGCAGGCAGGCAGCAGCTTTCTATACTTTCTCGAGATTTGTTTATTGGCGGAAGAAGTGGAAAAGTGTACCAGTCTGAGGCTGAGGCTGAGGCTGAGGCTGAGGCGCCGCCACCTCTAGGCTCAGTTTTTCTTTATGTTTAGTTGCTGCGCAAATGAATTTATCTGAGAGACATTTCAAAGGCATCTCACGGATGCTGCTGCTGCAGAGGTTTGCTGCGGTTTTTGCGGTCATTCAAATATTTACATTTCATTCGGTATCGATATGAATGTGCCCCGTGCCTCCCCAGCTGTAGGTGCCACATCATTGCCACTCGCATCATTGACTTATTTTTTTTTCCCATTTTTTCTTTCCTCTTTTATTCATTGGCCACAAAGTGCGTTTTAATTAACCCACGAGGCGACCTGGACAATTACTTTTGCCTGCTTCTGCTTAGGATTTGTTCGGCGGGGGGATTCGCAATGACTTTCACTTTTAACCAGCAGGGTCTCGGGGGGGGGGGGGGGTTAATGAGGATGCCACATTGCTGCACATTTCGTGCCGCTTCATTGTGATTATCTTGTTGAAAAAGATTCAAACTGTGGCAGGCAGGCAGCAGCAGACTACAGACTACAGACAGCAGCAGACGCTTTCATGTAATTTATTTGTTTATTGTCTTGGCCCAGGCGGCATGCAGGGCATGGCCTTACACACACACACACACACACACAGGGACACACACAGGGACACGAGCCACCCACATCACCCCAGGAGGCACTCAACCCAAAACCTTCAACACAAGCGCCGCCCTGCCGCCCTGGGGATGGGCAACTGGACAGTTGTTTCGGCGTGACTCCGCAGCAGAAATGGAGTGGTAGAATATGCTTTAAAGGAGTATGATTTGTAGATATTATTATTGTTTTTTTTTGGTGTATTCTGGTAAGGTTTTGCTGCAGCTTTTGTGAGTTTTAAATGAGATTTTTGGCTGTCTTTCCTTGAATATAGATAGAGAGATTTACACACCAAATTTGGGTTATTCTTGGGGTTGTATGCCCCTTAAATAAATCTAATAAAATTACTTTAAATATTCGTATTATTTTATAAAGATTTTTATTTATTTTTATAACATTTACCAGTTGCCAAATTGCGTCTAAATATTGTCCCTTTGCCTCTACAGTATATTTCTATGATATTTAAAAATATGAATGGACATTATCTATTGTAGCTGCGCCTATAATAACTCAAAATCCAGTCCTAACATCTTCTTTGTCCCTTCACTCTTTTTTTTTAATGTTTCTCGATGCCATCTCGTGCTCTTTGGCATCCAATGAGCTTGCCACTTTGTCACGTGTCCATCTCTAGAGCGGCAGTAAGTTCAGCTACTGTTGCTGCCGCTTCGGCTACAGCTTCAACTGCCGCTGCTGCTGTTACACTTGCACTTGCACCAGTTGCTACCTGTTGTGGCTGTTGTTTGTTGCTTGTTTATCTATCGTGGAAACGTTCATTGTCGGTCCATCCATCCCAGCTAGCCAGCCAGCCAGCCAGGCAGCCATTCGTTAGCTCGTTAGAGCTGAAGATGAACAAGTTTTTTTGCCTCCTCTCCTAGACTCATTTTCTTTTGTTGCAGCCAGGAAGCCAGCGATTTCTCATCTTTGTTGCTGCTGCAGTGGCAGTTAGTGCTTTCCCTTAGTGCAACACCCCCAACACGGCTTAATTAGCTTAAGAGCAGAGCAACAAAGAGAGGAGAGAGCGGAGAGGTCTCTGGAATTTGCAAGATCTTCCAAGCGTTTCGCTTTCGTTCTCAGCAGAAGAAATTTCCCTCCATCAATGGGTTTTGCCAATGTGAATGAGATTTTTCCTAGACTAATTTGGCAGCTGATTTGAAAGATAGAAAGAAAGTTCCTAGCGGCATTATTCCCAGAGTGATAGAGAGGCAGATGCAGCTGGAAAGAGTGCATGAAAGAGAAAGAGCTAACATGCATTTCCTGGAAATAACGTTTCCTCTGCCACACACACACACACACACACAGGCAGACACAGCCACAGCCACAGCCACACAGACACAAAGTTGCCAGCAGAAGTTCGTTCAGTTTTTGCCACGCTTCGTTAGCTTGCAACTTGTTTTTGGGTTGCAATCTTTGAGCAAGAGTCACGGGAATTGCACCTGAAGTTCTAGTCCAAAGTCGCAAGTTTGCCATGTGACTCATGGATGGACTGACTCTCTGCGATGGGAGGGAGTCGCCTTTTGTGCTGTAAGTAGCGGCAGGAATGTTCAGAAAATTCAAAGAGAACTGCCAGTTTGGGTTGATTTTGCAGTGTCAAGAAGTGCAGAGATTGGTTGATATTATTTTAATGGAACAAGAAATAAGAATTGAGAATTGCATCATTAAAGATTCATGTTTAAAGCCGCATAATCCTGAGCCTCTTTTTGCTATAACTCAAAACAGATCAGCTGCAGGTTGGAGTTGGAATCTCAGTAAAAACGATCATGGAAACTGCATTAATATATGAATATTGATCAAAGCTAAAAAAGCTTAAAAATCTCTTTTTATAAGTTTGAATTTCCCTTCTTATTGCATTCATCTCTTCTCTATTTGCGACATGCTCCAGCTACAGCTGCTGGCCGAGTCATGCGAATTGGCCAAGAGAACTCGTCTCGAGTTGGCAACATCTTCATCCATCTCTGTGCCTGCAAGTTCAGCGTAGAGCAAACTCAAGTTATGTTTTGTGGCAAACTCGATTTCAGTTTGTTGTTGTCTTCTTTTCGTTTGTTATTTCGGTGCCGCTGCCACATGATTAAGTCAGATTGCTTTCAGACATTGCAACTGCAGTGTGTTTGTCTATTTATAGCTGGACTTTGACCAGCTCTAAAAGTTTAGCAGAAAGAACGTTCGAGTCAGCAATGACGCAGCGTCTTCTTCCACATGCACTTCGAAGCGGGAGAAGTTCAAGTCTTTGGACAGGCAAAGAGTTCGACTCTACATGGCAGCAAATCTCAAGAGATCTCGTACGGACTCGTTGCCATTGCGAAATGCAAATATCAACAAATGAGCCAAGTCTTTTCATTTTACTTCAAAGTGGGTAAACAAGAGTAGAAGAGTTGTTACCTTGGAGGCCATAGACACAGCCGCACCCTGCACACCCCCCGTCGCGGGGCCAAGCAAGTTCTTCGCTCTGATGAGCGGTTGACCCAGTCGAGTGGTTTTCGGCAGAGATTCTCTGCCTCAATTGATGCTAATTGCTAATTGCATAATAATTCAATTTGGCCGCAGTAGAGGGCCGCTTCCGCATCGCATCTCGCCCGTGGTGGGGGTGGAGTGGCTCGGCCTCAGCCTCTGCCAAATGCAAATCTCAGCTCTTTAATTAAAGCCAAAAGGATCAGCAAAAAAACACTTAACGGGTGGCTTTGGATTATGAGCAGCCGTCCGTGTGTATTACTCATACGCCCCGTATTACGGACACGCCTCGGACACGAATCAATGGCCAAAGTAACGCCTCCTGTTTTGTAAACGGGCATTTGCCCTGCGTCATGGCACATGACTGCTGCTTTTTTCTTTCTTGTAGGATGAAACTTTACTTGGAGAAAAATGTTCTGAAATTTTAATGTTTATAAAGTAATTTTTGACAGTGGAAAATGCTAAAGAAAATATTTTTTTTGTTTTACTTCAATTAAAGCGTAAATTAGAATACTTGTTGTAAATAAAATTAAATATTTTAATTTTTTTAGCGAAATATTTTTATTTTTTAAATATATTTTATATATTTTATATATTTTATTACACGTATTAGATGTTTTTTTTAAGTGAATTTTGGGCTCAAAATCGATGTAAACTCTATTTAACTACACTTAAAAATTTAAATATGGGAATAAAATATTTAATTTAAATATTTTTACAGGGTCTTTTCTAACCTAACACTTCAGAAAAACTATCATGGAAATTGACATATAAATCTCCCTTTTGACCTCGCCAACTCTCAGAGCATTTCCTTTTCGGTTTTGTGCGTTTGCTTGGCTCTTCCGTTTTCCTTTTTCACTGCCTTGTTAATTTTCACTTTGTCCGGCACAACAACAGCAAAAATTATTATAGAGAAAGGGAGAATTGAGGGTCGTTGAAGGCGCTTGGGGCCCCAGCACTATTTTATTCAAGTTCAGGGCTAAAAAGCGAACGAACGACCAACAGCAAGGCAGCGCGACGCCTGAGAGCTGCAATTTTTGAATTAGCCAAATTACTATTATTTGCCGCAACACGGACACCCATGCATGCATCCACAGATGCAACCATAGATACATAGATATAAAGATATAGATACGAGTGTGCTGGCATGCCATGGGCTGGCGGCCACAGCCTTGTGTCTGTCTGTCTGTCTGTCTGTCTGGTGTCTCGCCTTGGCCCTGGTCTCTGGTCCCTGCCGAAACTATTTTGGCTCTGAATTCTGAATGATTTAATGTCCTTTTTTTGGCAGGAACCACACCCTGCTCTCCTCTGCAGTGCAAAAATGTTTGTTGTCTAGACTGCGGCAAATGAACTTTATTTGGCTTTAGCTTTTTTGGCTTTTTGTGTTTTTATTTGTTCTATTTCTCATTTATTTTTTGGGCGAAAAGTGAGTTTAGTTGTAGGTTCCCGTGAAACGTCAGTTAGTCAGGGGCTTAAGGACCTCGTTCCGCCTCGTTGGGATCCCGCCACCCATTCCAATTCAATTTATTCGTAATGCCGCGACACATTTTGCACTTTGCTTTGGCTTCACGTTTGCGTGACTCTCTCGCAAAAGTCTGGAGGCACCAACACCACCACAATTCTCCCCCAGCAACAAAAAATTAGCCAAATGATAAAGTTTTTGTTTTGTTTTTTTTTTTGTGTTTAATTCAAAGCGGATTTTGGCATTACCTTGGCGGCGGCTTGCCTCAAAGTGTGGCAGGGGTGCTGCCGTTGGTTCAATGGAGTTCAGTTTTTTGTTTCTCGTTGTTGTTGTGATATTTGCGTGTGCCTTGTGCCACACAGAAAAATGAAAGAAACTTTGAGCGTTTTTAATGCTGCACAAACGATGCGCATTGCCGATAAGGTGGCTGCTTCCCTCTCTCTCTCTCTCTCTCTCTCTCTCTAGGGGAAAGGGTTGCCATTGCCATTGCATAACACCATCAATCTTTTGACCAGACGAGCGCCAGTGGTAGTGCCAGTGCCAGGGATCGGAAGGTGGATAGGCTCTGCCGCAGGCCATATATCATTCACAGTGTCTGGGTCTCTCTCGCTTAACAACATGCAATAGCAATTAAAGTCCGTGAATTGACAACAAAACAAGCGGCCGACCGACCAGCATATCTGCAGAAATCCATTGTGATACCCTCTACCCAGCAGATCCCATTCCCTGCCCCAAAGACAGAAACAATTGGCTGTTTTTCAGGGTGAGGCTGGCCAAATCTTTTGCGTATCATTTGCTGCCATGATTTGTCATTATTTATAAATAGTTTCATTCAGTTTTTGGCAAATGAGAAAGTCAGGCCCAGATAAAGAAGGCCCAAGAAATTCCCGGGATTGCCAGGGAGATTTATACAATCAATTTATCGTTTGATTTGCTACATTTTTTGTGGGTTAAGTGTGGGAATTATGCATTTGCAAAGCTTATTTTGGCAACAGTGATGCAGTGCCTTTTCCTCGTGAGTCTTTTCGAACACCTAATGCTCTTTCACAGAGAGTTTTCATCGATTGCCCAAGAGTGAAACACATGTGGGATTTTTATTTGATTTCTTGGCGTTCTTTGCAGACTCATTCCCATAGTTTGACACTAATTTAAAATTCCCTGCAATTTCTAGCCCCAAACTTACTTCTATTTATCCATTTTTAAGCTCATAAATCCCTCTCTTCTCTCTCTTCCCACTCTTTCTCTCTTCGCTGAGTCATCAGCAGCACTTGTCGTAAATATTCTTCAATGATTCACTGCCATAAATTGTAAATGTAATTTCCAAAAGAATACCTGTGCAAAATTAATTAGCAGCATTCCGTTTGAGATGATTTACAGCAGAATATCTCTGTGTATTCCATTCACGAAAACTGCTAACACAGCAAATGCCACGCCAGGTTGCACTCTCAGATTGTTATGGCCGAGAGGCAGCCACCAAATTTATGAGCTCGACATGAAGTCACAGCAGTTTTTGTGGCAGTTGCAGTTGCACTTGGAGCTGGAGCTGTTGCTGTTGCTGTTGCTGAAGCTCTCAGTGGTAGTTGCAGAATCGAGAATCATTTGCTGTTTGTGCATTTTCCAGCTTACAGCATCGTCATCATCTTCTCGGGCAATTACGTGGCTCAATTTTGCAGCAAACTTCGTTTGTTACTGTTTCCGTTTCGTAATTAATTTTTGCTGCAGCTGGGGCAGGGGCAGGGGCACAAACATAGGTGGCAGCGCCTCCAAAGCGGAAGGGTCAACAGACAGAGAGAGAGACACTCAGACGGTAAAGCTGCAACTTTAATCAGGTCAAGCAGCAGCAGAGCACACACACACACGACTCAAACACGACCTTAATCGCAATTTGTGCGCAATTTATAATTTATATTTTATTTTACTTGATTTTGTTTTGTTTGCTTTTCATTCACCTTCAATTTGAAAACAAATAAAAGTAGTAGAGAAACGCATGCACCTGTTGAATCTTAGTTAATGAATGTTTTGCGCATAAATTGTAATCTGATTATGTCTTAAGTGTTGTTGAAGCTGGAGAAAATAGGGCCAGGCTTGACCCTTTATAATTCTGGAGTTTAATTCTTAATTTGTTCTTAAATGTTTTTTGGGCATAAATATCTTTTCGTGAGTACCAAAAACCAGCATCTCCAATAGAATAGTGCAAATAATTTCAATCTCTTGCATTATTTCCTATATAATAGCTATCAAAAGTTAAATATTTTATACTCACTTTCGCTGGCAAAACCCACAAGAAGTTGGGGGGGGGCAGGGAAAAACTTCACCAAAGCAAATGAAATCCAACAAGAGAGCAATAAAAGTTTTAAAACAAAACCAGAAATAACGCTTTGGGGCAGATGCATCCTATGGCTGCTCGATGCTCGATGGATCCCCGCATCACTCTCGCTGGACCACGCCCACGCAACTGATTTCATCAAAATGCGCATAAATTTGTGCCACGGCAAATGCTGTGGGGCCACTGCAGCAGCCATGCGGCGCTGTGGCGCTGTGGCGCTGAGGCGGTGTGGTCTGCAGAGCAAGTGAGACGTTTGTGTGGCGCCCACTGTCGCCCGTTCATGTGGGTGGTCGAAACGGCAGATGGGAGAAAAGACAATTTGCATCTATCTTCTCTCTTTCTTATGGATACCCCAACAGATTGGGGGTACATTGAGTGAGTAAGAATTGGTGGCATGGCTTAGAGCTTGCATCTTTTAGGGTATTCCTAACTTCGTTCAGTTCTACAGTTCAGCCAGTGCCAGTGTCTGTTTTGGCATCGATTTCTAAAACAAGGAAAATTTGCATTTAATTGGGCGAGCTGTCGTGTCTTTTGGGCAATGATCGAGGCGTTGTCGAGGTGCGACAAATTGTATTTATTCTACTTTGAAGTGCTGCCCCCCAACCACTGCTGCTGGCGATTGCTGCCACACTTTGAGGCCTGGGAAAGATGTGCTACAATGTGATCGCCCCATCAATCAGCAAGAAAAAAAAAGAGAGACCCACAGATCTCTTTGCATTTGTTTGTTGTTTGGTATGTTATTTTATCTGCGACACGATGACGTTTTCAAAAATTGAATTAAACAACAACAAAAACAACAACGAAAAAAAAAGCGATGAGTGAAAGTACATTTTCGTATGCAGTTGTGTTGTCATTTCTTTTGCCTCATTGTAATGTGTGTAATGTTTGGCAGCAACAAAAACAACAACAACAACAACAACGACTAGCAGCAGTAACAGCAACAGCAGCAGCAACAACGACTATAGTTCCAGCTTCTCATGGCCCCGGCTGTCGTATCTTCGTCTTTCTGATTGTCCGGCGATAGCCAATTGAGATTTTCATTTGTCAGTCAAAAAAGCAAAAGAGCAGAGAAAACGAGTATCAATTCTGGGATACCCTGGGATGTTAGACCTGTATACACAGCCCCTTTATGTACTGAGCCTGCATAGAGAAAAGAACGGAGCAGCAGCAAGTGTCGAAAAACACACAGTATTGATCCACGTTCCATTCCCTTTATTCCCTGTCCTTGCATGCAAAACCCAAACAACTGTGCAGCGCATACTCTCACTCTCTCACACGCTCGCTCTCGCAAGGGTATCAAAAGGAAAAGGAAAGAAGCATCAGGCCAAAAGAGAGACAAACAACGACAAAAGACGAAGACTGTGACGACGGCGCGTCTGTCAATGACATAGAAAGAGAGTTTAAGAGCTTTAAGCATGAGACATGATATGTACTTGTTGCTGTTGCTGTTGTTGTTGTTGTTGCTGTTGTTATTGCAGCGGCCACAGTCTGATTAGACTTTTGTTGTTGCTGCTGCTGCCGTTGCGTTTCACTTTCGCTCTCCCGCGCGGTTTTCGGTTTCGATTTCGTCTCCAGCTGATTTCCCCTTCGATTCCCAGAAGCGATCCAAATCGCAGGGCACGTGCTCCCCGGCTATTTGTTGGGTGTTCACCGCTCTTGTACGGTAAATTATCAAAATACGGAAATGCATTGCTTACTCATTTCTGGAGAATCGGAAAGATAAATATCGCTTTAAGATAAGAGTATTACGGAAGAAAGTTCAGGATCTCTGTAAGCGAAATATGTAAATTCCTCGCTGTTCTTTGGGGCTTCGCTTTGTTCTCAGCGACTGTAGAGTTCTCTCTCCCGCTCTCCCTTTTTGTCTCCTCTTGTAGACTTTTTCTCTTGCTCTCCTGTGTTCGTTCTCTGCGTTGGTCAAGCTCCGTTGAATCTTTGGCTTTTTCGAGACTTTGACCTCAGTAAATTCGTTTTTAATGATTCCAAGCCAAGACTTGTCCTTCAAAAATTAATTACGCCCTTTACTTTGCATTGCAATACGTTGCTTTACTTGACTTTACCTTTGCCCCAAAGCCTACTACTATGCCCATGCCCACCACCTGTGCAGTCGAAAAGCTTTACCTTTTTGGTGGCTTGAACTTTACACTCCGTGCATAAATCTTGCCAGAGCTGAACCGAACTGAACTGAAGCCTAAAATGTAGAGCCAGCCGGCTAATTACGTTGGCAATCTTTTAATTGTGGCTTCAAACTATTTTGTTGGAGACAAGAGCGACCCGAAAGCAACAAAATTACGTCCAGAGTTTTCCTCCCTGGGTAGGGTCTACGCCATTCATTACGAACGGTTCTTGTCGCTAATAACAATGCCTTGCCGAATGCTGAAGAACAAAGATTAAGAAAAAGACAAATGCTAAATAAAAAATACACAAAAAAAAAACAAACCTCAACAAATGTAACTGGGTCAAGTGATTGTTGTTGTTGTTGTTGTTGTTTCTGCTGTTTCTGTCGCTCGAATACAAAATAATTGTGGAAAATCTCAAGATCTTTTTATCTGCGGTTTTATTTTGTTGTGTTCGGTTTTGTTTGTTTTTTGTTCGTTTAATGGGCCCTGAGGTTGAGAGACTGACTGGTGGTGGTGCCTCCGTGTAGAGTGAGGAACTGGGCCGAGTTTCAATTAAGTTTTTCGGCTTGAAGCACGCTCAACGCCACCCCCCCCC
>NW_022995744.1:9902802-9938072 GCF_900245975.1 Drosophila guanche | reverse complement strand
CCCCCCCCCCAATCCATCCATCCACCTTACGCACTCGAGAATCTTGGGGAAAGGCTTGAGAATGAGTCTGAGACGGCCCAATTAGGCTGTACCTACCTACTATTAGACAATTGCGAGTCAACGAAAATGTCTGTTAATTATGTTGGAAAGAGAATAATGTGTACTTAGAAGGGTATACAATGCATGACTCCCAAGTGCTTTTGGAGCAGGTAGATATGTAGGAGGAAGCACTTCCGTCACTCCATAATGATGATGGATCAAGAATCTCTATAAGTGGACAGCCTCTTCGTTTTGCTGTGTTTTTTGTGGGCGAAAGCTGACTTTCTACTTGTTCGAAATAAAAGTTCTTAAACTAAAGTATTATATTTAAGTGGAGTGCATTTTTTAACAAGGTAATTGCAGCAAATTAGTAATTGATTTAATGAGATTTAATAGTTTTCAAAAGGTACTACACTTAAGCTATGGATTAAGTGCAGTAAATTATCAAAAAAAGTTAAAGAAGTTTTATTTTTGTCATTATTATTTATAATATTCTATAGTGTCTCTACAGTGCCCCACTGCTTTGATCTGTCCGCTTCCTTTTGATAGATAATTCGTTCATAAAAACCATCATCATCACATTGCGAAAATGCCGAATGGCAATAATTACTTGGCTAATAAATAATCATGGTTATTGTGATTATAAACCGTCTTTAATCTTCCCCGAGCGCCATCCAACGATTAGCTCTGTTTTGGGAGAAATGAAAAAATGGGAAAGGTGATTCGTGCGACCATCCCCCTGAGCAGCAGCAACAGCCGCAGCGGGTCCCGAGGTTTGATCCATTGTACGATTGTCCGACTGTGGGTTTGGGGGGGGGGGGGGGGGGGGGGGGGGGGGGGGGGGGGGGGGGGGGGGGGGGGGGGGGGGAAGATGGAGAGTCAATAAAAATTATTTCGCGAAAGTTGTCGCACAGTCGGTATGGCCAAGCCGCCGCACATTTTCATTAAGTTGTATTTTTGTAGTTTATTTTCTCTATGTTTTTATTAGATTGTCTGCGGCCCAGTCGCCACTGCCGCTGCCACTGCCACTGCCACTGCCACATTTCGCAGGCCATAATTCAACTAATTAAATGCACATGAAAAATTCAGCACTCGAAATGGCAAATGGCAAAGCTTGACAAAATGAAACAAACGCGAGGAGATGGTGCGGCCAGGCATGCCAGAGCCAAAAGCCAAAAACCAAAAACATTTTGAATGAAAACGCACTGAGAAATATTTCAATTTGAAATTGTACATCAAATGAAATTACTGAATTTTGAGCAAAGTGAAAGAAAAGTAAGAGTTTTGCCCCCACTCCCTACCCACTTTTGGATGGGAATGGAAATGCATTGGCTTGCCTCCTCGTGTTAGTCATGGGAAAACACAGCAAACACAACAATCGATCAGTGAATTTGTCTTAATGATTTCGATATTAACTAATTTCCTATACATTAGCTACACTTATTTGGGGTTAAATGATTTTGTATTTGGCAAAGATTCCTCGCATTCCATTCCGCAGCTCAGAGCTGTTTGCCTTGAAGATATTTTTGGGTGTTTTTTGGGTATTGCGATTAGTCATGGGAGATTATTCATGGAACTTCCATAAATTCACACACAATCCAGGAGATTTTAATGCAAATTTCTTTACTTTTCCATTGTATATCCTAACTTGATCTCGAAACAAATTAATGCTCACCTGATTAATGTTCAATCAGTTGATCTTCAGTCAAACAAAAAACCAAAAACAAACCCATGCTAATGGAATTATCCAGATTAGCCCTGCCATACAGCAGGGGTATCGAAGCTTATTATCCATACAAAACGGCAAGCAAAGAGCCGAAAAGAAATGGAATTTTCCAATCAATTAGGTCTGACCTCCAGTTGCCCTTGGGGGGGTCCGCTCTCCTACCATTTTCCATCTTTATCGTTGGCCCGTGATCGCCGACACGATATTGCCCTAGGTTTGGGCTACCGTTCGGAGTGGCCAGCAACAAACCCGAAAAAAACAACCGATGCAACACCATCTCAACGTGCAACAACGAACAACAACAACAACTTGGAAGTTGGGCGCAACTTTCACTAATTTTCAATGCGAGCAAACTTGATTTGTAAATTTGCGGCAGCAGGACAGGACGCACTCCACATAATATTTCTCACCCATTCTCGGAGCTCTGAGGTGGCGACACCTCACCTCACCATCGCCCAATATCCAATAGCCAGTATCCAATCAGTCGCTGACAATTTCCCACTTTAGTTTTCCCCACTAATTGGAATGAACAGAGAGACACATGGGAATGGCTTAGCAACCCCAAAACATTCTTCCCGTTTTGATACCCTTTTTGTTGGCTGATGGATGGTATGGGTTTTTGGGGGGCACAGATTAAACAGAAGAATTTATTTGTGGTACGTTTTTAGAAGGGTTTAAAGGGTTTCGATTTAACGGATTTGGACTGCAATAAAATTGGAAAGGCAAAACAATTAGTACGAGTTTTTGGTTTATGATGTAATCCTTACCTGAACACATCATATAGAATTGTATAGAATTGTAATGGGCCTTGCCCAATCCAATCCAAAACAAGTTCTGTTTGCCATTAATGTTGATAGAATTTACAGAAATATTTTAGAGTGTCTCCCTAAACTAATTATGACATTAACTTTAGTCCATTAAATGTATGGGCAATGGGTATGGCTGCCACAAAGATGGTGTAGCTCTTGATAAGGTCCCAAAAAAATGGATCATTGTATATCACATTGCATATAAAGCGAATCTGGCGAGCACCTTTCTTCACATCAAACATATTGGGGAGAACTGTACTTGTACAGACAAAAATAAATGTGTCACAAATAAATATTTTGATTCTGTTTATCCTTACCTCTGGGTTGCTGCTTATTGCTATGATTTTGGTTAATTATTTTTGGAATATTATTCCTTATTGTTGCTGAATTTTGTTGCTTAGTTGAGACTGAGAGCGAGACAAAAGCGCTTGGAAGTGACTATGCAAGCTTTGGCAGGGACTACTTGGTTGTAAATGAAAAATGTATACTTTTTATTACAATTCCTAGGGTAATTCAATGTCCCTCACACTCTGTCCACACTTCCGACTTCCTTTTCGGGCAGCTTGACCCAGCTCTTTCCGCTAAAGTTTATCGCTCTATTATGGCATGCAAATGGCAAAATTAGCCAAAAGACTGCACTTATAATTATAATTTACACATATCGCTGCGCGCGCCCTGCTCTCCCGTAATCCATAATAGACTTGTTTTTTCCGGACCTTCCCACCTCCCCTCGCTATTGAATGCTTCGCTTAAGTTGGCCAAATCTCTGGTGTTTTATTTTCATTTAATTACTGACTCGGTGGCTATGTCGCAGTGGTTGGTGGCAGCAGCAGCATTAATTGGCTTGTTTTTGCCAGATAATGATTATTGGTTTTTACGACTCTTTGATTATGCCATGATGATGACGATCATCATCATGATGATGCATCGGAAAAAGTAGAGGCCAACAGCGGGAAAGTGCTGGCCTGGCTGTCTCTCCGTCCGTCGGCTATGGCTCTTTTCCGTCGAGGTGTTGAGCATTTTGCTGGAGTTGATGGCCTGTCAGTCAGTCAGGCATCTCCCTCTCCTTCTCCCTCTCTCTCTCTCTCTCTCTACTGTACGCCTGTCCGTCTGGGCAGACATTGCACTCTTGATGTGGCGGCGACTGTTTCTGGTGCTGCTGCTGGTGCTGGCACTGCTGTTGCTGTCTTAATTATGTAATATGCGCGCATTGAAAGACAATTTAAATGGTCGGCCCGGCAGTTTATGTAGAAAAACCAAACACGAACGAACTTCAGCAGTGGCCCAGAAATGCCAGAAACGCCGGGAAAGGCGTTCCATCAGCAGGCAGAGCAACAGCAGCAGCAAGTCGAACATTGTGATGCTCTAAGTTAAAGCAGCCATCGATGAAAAATAACCTTGCAGGCAGGTTCTTTGGTGTGCCAACTTTTAGTTAGTGTATTTGTATATAGCGCTGCATGTTCTGCTTTCGCATTTCGTTTTTATGCATTCAGCAATGAGTCACATCGTTGTATTATCGCATGATCTACGAGCTTTGCTTTGCACCTCTCACAGAATACATACATACGTGCGCTCTCTCGCATTTGCTTCACTTTATTGCACGCTCTCTCTTTTGGTAACTGTTTACATCGCTCTCTCAACAACTCCTACTCTATATTCTTGGATGCGACCGCTCTCTCAGCAACAGCAACAACAGCTGGGGTGGTGGCTAGGCCTCTCGCTCTCATTCTTCCCTCTCTCAGGCCACTGCTTACAGCAATACGTTACCCGCAAGCAAAAACTAACGGGACTTTGCTTTGCTGCTTAACGACCACAGAGGCTGACATTAATTTCAAATGCAAGGTGTTAAGGTTTTAAAGTGGATTTTCCTTAAAAATTTTCCCAAGCCAAAATAAACTAACAACGGCCTATGCTCGTTCGCCAGTGCAGTGTATTTCACCTGCATAATTATATGCACTTGATCCGCTGCAGAACTATGTGTGTGTGTGTGTGTGTGAATGAGATGCAGCATGCAGCTAAATGTGCAAAGTGCAACGTGCAACCTGCAACTGAAGTGGACACCAAGTGGACAACAAATTATGAGTGATTATGCAAGGCATAAAAGCTGAAAATCGATTGCATTGCAGCTAGCCACAGCCACTGCCACATGATGGTTGTGGCTGCTCCTTCTTGAAGCTCTTGACCCCATTTCGAATTTGGTTTTTGGAGTCGAGATGAGTTGGGTGTTCGTCTTTGCAATGCTTCAGAAACTTTTCGGACGCGACGCCCCCGAAGTTGCGCTGCGTTTTAATTGCTTCATAATTAAGCGGCAATTACATAAAAATCAAAACATAAAAACCAAAACAAAACAAAAACCAAAGTTGATTTCAAATTAAATGATTACGGCAGAGAAGAGAAGCCACAGCAGCAGCAGGAGAAAGGGAAAAAGAGGAAAACAGACGCACGCATGGCTAGGCAGAAGAAAGAAAGTGAGAAGTGGAGGGGGACAAAAGAGAGCACCCAAAGGGGCATTCCTCCATTTCGCAGCCGAAGCATAAACGATTAGTTACATTCGCTTAACAAATTGTTGAATAATTATTTGTAATTATTATAATTCAACTAAATACTTGGTGTGTGCGGGCGGTTGCATCAGCAGCAGCTACAATTTGCACCACTAACCCACACACATTTGGCAGCACTTTCCACTCCACCTCCTTCTTGGCACCACTGGCACAGACATACCACACACCACACATGAATCGCGGCTAGAGACGCCACTGCCTTCGCTACACTTGGTTGGTTAATTTATGTCATGATTCCGCACATAAATTCCAAAAGGAATTTTCCTATAAATTACTGGGGCTTTTCCCTGTCGGCCTTTTGCCTCTCTCACTCCATTCTCCCTTGCTTCCCCTCTCAAATTTCTCTGCATCTCTTTTAGTGTGTGTGTTTTTAGTTGGCAAAGATGTCAACGATTTCGTTTTTTCGTTTTTATTCTTCTTTCTTCTCCCGTCATTACGAAATGAGTTGGCTTTCTTCCTCTGCTTCATCGTTTGCTTCCTTAGATTTTACTCGTGCCACACGGTCTTACCGCTGCACACAAAACACCGCTCACAAAAACACACTAGTGAAATGCTCTAAATGGCTAGCCAGCCACCCCCCCCCCCCCCCCCCCCCCCACACTCCGACGATCCCTGTGACATCTTTCCATGAGGAGACCGCCCAAAAAAACTGTTTCTGCATGCGACGACACGAACAGAATATATTCTGTGCACACCCTTGAAGAGGCTATATTCATTTTACAGAGATGGAAGTATTTTCGATGCTCTGGCAAACAAATCTTTACTATTTAAGGAAATCTTTCTGGAAG
Organism: Drosophila guanche; assembly: GCF_900245975.1. Lineage (NCBI taxonomy): Eukaryota > Metazoa > Arthropoda > Insecta > Diptera > Drosophilidae > Drosophila > Drosophila guanche. The sequence continues at coordinate 9,932,149 of NW_022995744.1, read as the reverse complement.
AGGGTACATCCCCATCGGTGTTCTAACGACAGGCAACAGGGAATATCCAGGGGCTAGCTGCACCAATAAATTTAGCTCATATCGCGCGGAGTGACATTAATGTGTCATCGCGGTCGCGGCAGCCAGAAATGTTTCCCCTAATGATGTGGGAGTTTTGTGGGCGTGTATTTTTATATCTTTCAAATGAGAAATGAGTTTGTCTTTCCGCCGAGGTGTCAGAATCAGTTTGATTTGATTTTTTGGTAACGATATAATGATGATTATTTCGGGGCTACCTACCAGATGGATTTATTCTGCATAAATATTGATCAATCAATGGAATTTAGGGGCTTATAATTGGATATATGCACAATTTATGGTAGGAGAAATCTGCTGCCATAATATTGTAGAATAGTAGCTGCAGATGGCTGATGCCTTTGTGGCTCGACTTTATGGTACCCAGTAATGAGTTCTTAAATCGAAAGATTAATTCAAAAGAGTAGGCTTTGCTTTGAGTTAAAAAAAAACTAAAACCAAGTGTCTTTAGCCTCCAAAAAAGTTCTTGAAAAGCAAAAAAATATATATTCGAAATATGTCTCGCACAATTCTACTGATCCAACTCGATACGCGGGAGAAGAGTCGCTCCTACGCCTACTTCCAGAGCGTCGACGAGTGCTTGGAGCGTGTGTGCAAGATCTACGAGGAGCACCTGAAACGCTGCACTCCTAGTGCCCATGTCATCACCTACGACATTCTGCAATTGTTTGACTTCATCGACATGCTGAAGGACCTCACGTGCTTGGTGCACCAAGTGGATGCCAAGACCTATGCGCCACGCAACAAACACTGGATCAAGCATCAAATAAGAGAGAAGCTGCGAAAGGAGGCGAACAAAAGCGCTGAAGAGAAACGTCAGCAGGGAATACCGAAGGAGGAAAAAGGGAGCGCTAAGTTTCTTTAGACTTTCAATTTGAAATATATGGAATATCCTGACAGAGGGTATTCCGCCAGCTGTTGCTCCTTTCTTTTTATTGGCACCTGATCGAAAGCTCTGCCACAGAGACAGAAGGCAAGGTGTTGAACAATTTTCCACACACGCACACACACACAGACACAGAGACGAGTCTAGGCAAATGAGGCTGGAAAATGTCTCTCAATTATGCAGTGTCTCGTTTGGATTGTTTTCATTTGTGAGTTTCGCTCGTGTGCATAATTTAAAATAATGACAGCACATGAAACTTAATGCGTCTGCCCCGAAACAGATCGATCGAACCGTCACGGCACGTCACGGCACGCCACGGCACAGGTGCCCGGTGCCCGGTGCCCGGTGCCCACAGGGGGCTTTGCTGATGTTGATGCTGATGAGGCAAGATGCTCAACGGCTGATGGCTGAGCGGACAACAGGCACACGCATCCAGATTACACGCCTTGATTGGAAGGTGGAACCAGGTGTCGCCTGGCCCCTCGTCTCACTCTCACTCTCACTTTTCGGGCGTGAAATATGCCCATCCGATGCACCCTCCCGCCAGCGACTGGGAGTATGTTATCTGACAATTAGCTAACGGACAACACACTGAGACGACACCCGCTGCACAGGCAATTTTCGCATACTCCGATCCGCAACCACATCCCCAGGCCCCCCTGTCTAATGGCTAAATCTGTGATTTGTGATTTGTGATCTGCGATCGGTGATTGCCACCGTCACCGCCACCGCCACCGCCAGTCGCTATTCGTTTGCATTTTCCCCTATTTTTTGTATACCCTTTTCATGTCTACAAGTCCAATTTTCGGCTCTTTGCACACCTGGACCTCGAACACTATTAATCCTAGAGCGCAGCCGCTTTCCTGCATGAAATCATAAAAACCCTACATAAAAACACCTTTATAATGCCATATTAAACAAGTGAATGAGGCCCCAAGTGTATCTGCAGCTTCGGCCCCCCCAGGCCAGCATAGAGCCTTTCTTTCTGGTTTTTTGTTGCTGCTGCTGTTGTTGTCACTTTCCTTTTGCAATGCAAATTTCTCGTGCCGTCTATTAATTGCTAATGGCAGTCGACAGGAGAAATAACAGTTAAGAAAAACGCCAAGGAAAACCAGCCATAAAAATCGTCAACCAAATGCAGTGGCACTGCCACTGGCAGGCAGTCTTCTCCTCCTCCACCACCACGAACCGTAACTTCTCTGCATACTGGGCTCTCTCTCTCTCTCTAGCAATTGTGAATAATTTTTGTAGCCTCACTCTCCTGTGCAACTGGGGGTCCTGTCTGTGTCTGTGTGTGTGTGTGCAACAAAAAAATAAAACTTTCTTTGCATAGAGGTTGCTGCTGCTCCGAGCGGACTGCTCCCGCTCTTATGGCTTATCAGCGATCTTCAGACGTTGGCACGTTTCGTTCATTGCCTTGAATGTGGTTGTTGCTGTTGCCGTTGACGTGTTGCCAAATAGCCATATTCAAGTTTTTATTGTGCTTCATATTAGATTGCCACGGCCAATGCATAAATCTGCTATTGAATGCGCGAATCCCGCATCGGAATCCGATCAACGAGTGTTTCCAAGAAAGCCAACAAACAGCCACAGAAGGCCATGAAAGTAATTTTATTCGAGGGTAAACCCATCGCTTCGATGGCATCCATTCTGTATGGCTGCATATTTGGGATAAGTTCAGGGAATTTATGGAAAATTGTGTGGAATATTTAAGCGTTAGGATTGAAGATTTTTTTTTGAGTGTTTTATTATGATACTAATAAAAGTACTTCAACTGATTTTGGGTCTTTAAAGTAATTTTGAACATGGAAGAATTTCCATAAACTAAATTCGAAATACCACCGAACTTTTCTGCTCAATTAAAACTTACTGGAGGTAAAATTCTGATCGTAAGCTCCACTCAATGGGCATGAGAAAGTGGCGCAAAGTGGTACAGAAACAACGAAAAAATGCCAAAACCTGGAAAGTTCTCAAGTTCCAGTCTTCCCTTTGAGTCACCCCAGGGCGCTACACCAATGGGACCACGGCCCCAAAAATTCTTTTAGCAAAAAGTCAACAGCATAAATTCAGGCACAGAAAGCGGTGAAGCGATCTTCTATCTGCGGCTAGCAGTGCTCCTGCTCTCTCGTTCTAATAAGCCAAACAATAAATCATCATTGGGTCTTATAGTTTTAGCAGTTTTTTTTTTGCCTAAACTCTGCTGACTCACGATCCCCAAAGAGCTTCGGGGCCCCATGTACATTCTGATGCCCATTCCCATGCCCAGTCCCATGCCCAGTCCCAAGACTGGAACGAAACGGAACGGCGCTTTACTTTGTGTGTTCTCTGCCTGCCCGCCTCTGTCCTACTCGCTCCCTCTGCACTTCTTGGGTTTCCTTCATCTTCTTCTCAGGCTAACAAATTCTGGCAGGCAACAAAAAATCTGCTCGAGAGTGAGGCAGCGAGCAAAAAACAGGCTTGGGCACATTGCTGGACATCACGCAAGCAGCAGAGGAAGGAGAAAGTCTCCACAAAGGGCAGACGGCGGTGTTCAGAATCTCCAAATCTCTTTGCCAAAAGCAAAACACACACGAGGTTCGGTTCTGTTCTGTTCTGTTTTTAAAGAGATTTGTTATATGGCTTACATTAGTGGGTGCCATGCCATTGCTCCCCCTCTCCGTTGCGCTGTGCATTGTGTGGTAAGCGGGCAGCGGCACCAGAATTGACATTTCCTTTTACAACATCCAAGAAACAAAGCAAAATCAGCTAGCCGAAAATGTTCATACCCTAAGACAAGCATCGTTGCCATTTATTTTGCAAAAAACTGTTCCGTTTGGTTAGGGTGTAAGCAAGTGGGGGGATGGGGATCAGTGCAAAATGAAAACGATAAATCAGCAAAAACAACAACAGTGCTGTGTTCCATGTGATTGTCACGCTTGAAGGACTTTTCTCGTTGGAAAGCAGCAACAAAAGCGAAAATGAATTTGTTGCTGCAGCTGTTAACAGCATTTGTTGGCAATGTTGCTGGCTGTTGCTGGTTGCTGTTGCTGCTGCTGTTGCTGTTTTTTATGAAGTAGGTTACTGTGTTTGTTGAGTAATTGAGTTTAGTCTCTTTTTTTCACACACGAATATCCATTGTTGCTGCTTTTTGTTGTTTAGGAAGCTGTCGTACATGCAACTTACAGCGGAAAACAGTTTTCTTGTACACGTCTTGCATGTGTACACTGTACACTACAGTGGAGACTGGTAGCTACATAAGCTAACCTTAAATGTCAATGATTCCCTTGTCTCGCTCCCCATCGTTAGTCAATAAATGAATTGCAACCTAAATGCTTGACCTGCACTGTGCTTCCTATTTCATTTCTCACTCTATTGCCCGTCCCCTGCCTCCCCATCCCGTTGGCTTCCTTCTCTGCAGTCACGTTCCAGCTTCCAGTACGTCTACCAGGCCCACCCCTGCAGTCCGCTCTCCTCGCTTCCTCTTTCAACTGTCTGCCTGTGATCTAATTACTGTATTTGCTGTCCGTTTTGACTGCTGCCTCCTGCTCTCCTTTGGCGTTTTTTGCCCCGCCCGCCGCTCTCTCCTGCTCCCCTTTGGCGCTGGCTTCGCCGCCTACCTGCTTGCCGCTCTCTAGCCTTTGCTTGGCCTGTTTGTGCATTCGTCGTGCTCTACCTGTCCAAGGCGTATTTTTGCAGGGTGAGGCATTCAGCCTTTTTCTCGTTGCTACTGTCTCTCCCTCTACTGTATCTATAAATTCCCCACCCTACTTGTACACACCCTGTGGCTGTTCCATCTTCTCCTATTCCGCTCTCCTTGACTAGCTAAAGTCTTTGCCGTTATTCTTTTATGTTATCATTCGCTTCCATTGACAGCTTCGACTCGTTCTCGACTTTGATCACGCGAATCAAAAGAGTTCTCATCGTTGCAATCTCTCTCTTGCACTCTCTCACTCTCTTTTTTGTCGTTTAGGCTGCCGTGTCCCCATTTTCATTAAACGAATTTTCGTGACTGGTGTATAAAAATATTGAAATCCATAAGGAAATTGATGCCGATGCATCAATTTTCACTTTCCTCGGATACAAGACACTTAAATACTTACTTATATAAGGTTTGCTGGCGGGGGTGGAGAGGTGTAGGGTTATCCCCCACCAACGCCTGATCCCCCACAACGGCTGCAGTTGTTGCAACAAAAAAGAAATCCTTGTACGTGAGGTTTGTGTTCGAGGTCACGTGGGAAACACCAGGCAACAAAACTTAACTGCTTGAGATTTCACATCAGGAGGTAGTCGGCAGTCAGCAGTCGGCAGCGGCATTGAGCTCCACAGATTGAGATCCAAAATAAAGTACAGTGAAAGCACTTTAAGGCGGGAGCGAGGTAATGCTCAAGTATGCGATTCCTAAATAATGGATCAACCAAGAGTTTTCACTGTAATCAAACTAAATGAAACCAACAGGGAGAAACTTATGTAAACCTTTTTGGGGGGGAGTTGATCATTCCTTGTGTATTAATTATTATTTATTAATTATTATTCAAACATTGTAAGACAATCTTTTGCAGATATCTGCCCCTCTCTCTCTTTCTCTCTGTTTGTCGTTTCCTTTGTTATCCCGTTTATTGCATTGCGTGGATTTCGCAATTCGAGATGAAAGTTTTTGTCGCATACATTAACCTCATCTATTACATCACAAAGTAAGAGAGAGAGAGAGAGATTGACTGAGACCGAGAGATAAAGAGAGGGTGGGTGAGTGAATGAATGATACCCAACTGAGGCAGTCAGTCATTCAGTCAGTTCAGTTGGTCAAACGTGTTTACATAAAGCTAAATATAGCCAGGGACAAATGTACAAACAGGACGAACAGACAGCAGGATGGAGAATGGGGAGAATGGTGGCATGGTGGTATCGCTGGTTGTGGTGGGGCCTGGCCCGGGCCGGACTTGGATGGAAAGCCAGTCAAATGGTCTTGTTAATTTCCATTTTTCTATGCAAATTCCGACTTCCTCGACACACACACACACACTGACAGTCGAAAATGGCAATAAATGCAACAAACAAAACAAAAATTTGACTTGCCATAAAAATTGTAAATCCAAAAGAGATGGCAATACCAAAGGGGAAGAGAGTGCGAGTGCGCGAGGGGTGGTGGTGCTGCTGCTGCTGCGGCAGTGGGCGTTTGTTAGGCAACCTCGGCTGTGGGGGCATGGAAAATATGCCGCAGACACATGACACAGAGACAGCAACAAAGACCACAACAGCAACAACAACCAGGGAGAAAAGTCAACGTGCAAAAATAACAAACAACTGTCAAATGTCTGACAAACGAGACAAGGAAAGAGACAAATACACACACACACACAAACAGATTGCAGCAAATGCAACAGAAAATAGCAATAGCAATAACAAGAGGAAGACAACCCCCAGCCTCAATCACAACCGCAAGAGAGAGAGAGAGAGATAGAAACGGCAGGTAGCCCGCGGGTTTTGAGCCTGCAGATAAATCCATGGCAATTCTTATAGATAGAAATGTATTAAATTTGCTTTAACAATAAAAATATATTTAAATTATTTATAATTAAAGTCCGTGGGTTGTACCGCTCCGGCTATCATCTGCTGCTATTAGCGAACCTTCGAGTGGGGAGACTCTCTCCTTTTCTCAATAGAGGCGATAGAATGACAGAAACTTTCAGAGTATTTTATTTATTTAGTGCCGGCTTCCAGTATCCCTATGAAATTCTTCCACAAATATTTGCATTGCTAACCACCTTAAGAATATCTTAAAAAACTATTTAAAATCGTATGCCAAGCGGAATACCATCCGCAGGAAGAAGCACAAGCAAGAGAGAGAGAGCGAGATTTTCCCAAGAGAGCCACTTTTTTAATGGATAAACTTTTGATGGGCAACTGTTACTTCCCGTAACAGTTTATTCCTGTCTTGGGTTTTGATTTAATTTGATTTGATGTGGCCGAGGAAGTGCAACCATTATCACTTTACGCCTCGTATTAAACAATTTTCAGTTGATTTTATTGCGTTTTTATGCGTTTTATTTCATTTCTTTCCATTCAGTGAGTGTAGGTAGGAGGAGGAGGCAGAGCAATCAAAGTGAATGCGCTGCAGCGGCAGCGAGAGTGGGCAAAGCCAGAGAGAGAAAGAGAGTGGGGGGGGGGGGAGGGGAGCCACGAAAGTCAGAGCGAAAAGTATGCAGACGAAAGAATGCTGAAATTGAAGAAGCGCGCACGCTGCAGTGGAGACTTGCATAACAAACTCAGCGTGGTGTGTGTGTGTGTGTGTGTGAGTGCGAGAGCAACTCCAATGTATTTGCTGCTTGTACTTCGCTGCCGCTGCTGCTGCCGCTGCTGTTATCAAACGGTTATTGTCAGTCAGTGGCTTCTGTTTGGCATTTGGAATACCCTTTTGCGGTTGAGGCATATTAGCACAGTGTTAATATTTGTAAGGCATGAAGTTATTGAATAACCTTTTGATTGATTGATGTTGATCAATTCCCTTAATTAAAGCTAATTAACTGGAATTTTCTTTTGTTTCTGTAAGCGTATTTCGATTTCGTTGTTTCGCTTGAAGCCCCCAATGCTGCTATTATTGCATCGTCTGCCGCAATGTCTCCGCTTGGCAGACATCGTCTACCGTCTGAAACTCCGTCTGCCGTCTGGGCCGCATGGCATGCGGTTGTCTACTTATGAGATGCCAGCCGCCAAATCCAGCGCGGCGCATCACACGGGGGCATGGCATGTCATTTCTTGGCTTCGTCGAGCATCTGTGGCATTTCTCAAATTTGCTTTTTGTTGTACCCCTCTCTCTCTCCCCTCCCCCCCTGTCATTGCAATTCGCAATCCCATCCTCATTTTACATTTGTGCTGCAGATTTATAATTGCCAAATGTGCCGCCGATGCACTGGTGTGAACCAACCGAAGAGCGAATGCAAATCCGCACAGCACATCACATCACGTATACGTGGAGTTATCCAGGTGCTGAGAATGCACCAGCCATTGATTGACTCTGATTGGTTATCCCACTGCCAAACACCCTTAACCCGCCGCTCAGCTAAAAAATATGCCATAAATTATTGTGAACGGAGGGGAGTAGCAGTAGTCGTAGCTTTTTCTGGCTGCCTCTTTGAACGAAATGCAGCTCATTATTTGGATAAAAACGCGGCTGTCAAAATTGAATAGGGTAAAAAAGCTGGGCCAACACAAAGAAAATACAATGGCAGCCAACAAGCCAGAGATTTCTCGAGTTAGAGCTGAAGTTCGAGTTGAAGTTAGAGCGCCCGAACAACAGAGTTAGTCGTTTGGTCTATTAGCAGAGTGCAGCCCCAAAGAGTTGGCTCCCCCGCCAACGACAGACAGACAGACAGACAGACAGACAGACAGCAGCATCAACGACTGCCGCTGCCGCTGCCGCATAATGAAAGCGAAAATTTAAATTTTTTGATACAATTTGCAATTTGGTTTGTTTTTTTCCTACTCCTACTCCATCATTCGAAGCGAGCGAGCGAGCGATCTGCAGGCGGCAGGCAGCCTGACTCGACTCCAGTCGACAACTCGACAAAGAAAACAATTCATCATGTTGTGCATGGAGGAACCTTACCAGCAGCAGAGGGAGCTGCTGCGGCTTCAATTTATGCGGCGCTTAAATCGATTGCTTTGCCACATTGCAGCAATTGGAGGAGGCTTCAGCTTCAGCTTCAGCTTCAGCTTTAGCCTCAGCCTGACTGTCTCTGCACCACCAACTGGGCCGCGAGGAGATCTCGTTGTTGTCGTTGAACCGTAAAACTGAAATATGAAGCGGGGGCCATGGCGGCTGGGGTAAGTGGGTGATGCTGATGCTTTGCGGGTGGACAGTGCCTGGACCGACTGCCGCTTGCCGCTTGCCGTTGAGTGACCGCACGGACCGCGAAAAGATTGGACCACGGAACAGGCTCTTGCTTCATTAAGCTATTCATCCATCCATCCAGCTGTATGTATTTCTGTTGAATTCCATTCGTTGCACTGCGATCGTGTTGTTTTATTTGGCTCTTAAATCTGCCGCTAACTAGATGTCGCAATTGAAAGTGAGCTGTCAAATATTGTCTTGTCCGTCCCATGTCTGCCTGTGTGGGGGTGTGCGGCAGGCATACAGCGCCTCATTATAAAGAAGGAAAGGATTGCAGATCGTTTGTACACTTTGTGAAGTGTTCGAGGCGGAAGTGAACGAGATTTCTGGGTGAGAATCGATCTCAGAGAGCGTTAGAGTCAGTTATGATTTTGGGCTTAAATCTAGAGTTGCCAAAAGAACAATCAACTGTGAACCTTCTACATCTGATGCTTAAACGTAATAAATTCCCCTGCCGAGGTACAGTTGCTGAATATTTAAGCAGAGGTAGCTCACAAATAACCTTCTATGATTCAAGATTTCACCTATTTATGCATCAAAGATCAAGTTCAGCGATAAAAGAAGTCAGAATGAACCAAAGATCAAGTTCAACGCAAAGAGAATGGCACTCCATTCCCTACTGTTGGCAAATTTTGATCTTGAATTCTGTTCGAGACGATCCTCAAAACAAAGTTCAAGGTGATCGCCACGCCAAGGACATGGTCAGCGGCAGTTCCGGCTTCAATTGTTTTCTGACCAAGTGGCACTCCAAGAAAGAGCCTCAACTTCGTGTGCAAATTTAATTACTGACTCAATGGCTGGCTCGAAAAACATCGAAGCCATCGAAAAACAAAAGTAGCAAGCCACAAAAGAAAGCTCTATTGAATGCTAGAGGATGGGCATACCCTGGGAAAAATCAGAAATGAAAATAAGCAACAGAAAGATGGGAGAACTGGAAGGATTATTTCTGATATTAGCAATTCCTGTGGCATGGCAGTGGCTCTTTTTCCACCCAAATGTGCGGCACATTCGAGCTAGCCTTTCCACCATCAAGCTGCTCTAGGGTACAACCAAAATCTTTGACTCTTTGACATGACAAAAACTCTGGGATTGGGGCAGCTGCCGCTGCGGCACGTCACCGCTGGCTGTTGGCTGTTGGCTGTTGGGCTGCTGCCTCTCATAATTGTTAATAATAATTTATGCTAATTTTGTTTAGCACCTTTGCAGCTTACGCTTGGGTTTCACCGATTTATAATGTTTTCTGATTTGTAAGACAAAAAGACACAGCCAGGGACCGAAAGCCTGAGGGGCTGATGGCGAATTCTGTTTTGTGTCTGAGCTGGGGAATGTGGCCAGCACTTTTTGGCCAGAAGAAACGTGTTTTCTAACAAAGGCCGCGGCTTAATGGGTCGACAAATACAAGCCGTAATAAATAAATAATAAAAAGAAAATGCCCAAAAGATTTGTGTCTCTGTGTGTGTGCGACAGACACTTGATCTGGGAATGGGAAGCGCCTCGGGCTGGTGAATCGTGTGTATACACATGTGGGCGATGATCTCACCGGCAGGGCCATTTAATTGGCTTCAAACTCGAGACTCAGCGAACCTCAAAAACCCAAAAAATACCTTTGGACAGCATCTCCCTGCCCAGCGCTCCCCCGCGCCGACTGTCTGTCTGCCCGCTTTCTGTTGACCGACTTGGGAAGATGAATGTGCCACAAATGCATGTGGAGCGACAGACAGAATGAAAGATTGAAATTACAAATTAAATCACCTCCGTCAGGGCCATAAAAATCAAGTTATCTCGTAATTTGATTAAATTCGTAATTGTTGTATGCAAATTTCATGCACGTCTGACGAAAAAGTGCCAGTGCCACTTAATTTTCATGGAAATTATGCGGAAACCCCAATACAATGCAGTTTTTTTTATATTTGCATTAGAATTCTGATTGAATGGCATACATGGCGTATGCGCAATTATGGCGCTCACTGTCTATTGACACTTCCTAGATGCGGCACCAGAGATACAGCTACAGCTACAACTACAGCTCCACAGGCACTGGCTGCCCAAACGTGAACCTCATAATTTCTGGATCTTTTTTAATTAACCCATTTATAGTCATTTGTACATCCGGCGATTCGGCAAATTTGGTAAATTCGTGAAGGAAATGAGTTCCAAATGCCGCTACTAAGATTTTAAGTCCCAAAAGCCCCAAAATGTATTTCGACCAATGCGAAAAACAAAGCAAAAATGATAGACAAATGGGGTACAGTACACCCTCAGATTTGGAAACGTTTTAGTTTAGTTTTTTTTATATCTTTTTGATATTTTGTGGTAGAACTTTATGTAGTAAGATTTTGTTCTAAGGTTATTCGAAAGGAAACTTGATGGAAAACTGCTTAAAAATGTTGAAAGAGCTACCAGAACATATTTTATTGCTATCTTCTATTGGTATCCCTCCAAATAAATGTAGCATCTCGACTGCCCGAGTGTTCCCTGTAGTACTAGCACAAATAAAACAGTTGCCGCGGCACGGCGTACGGTTAATGGTAATGATATGACTCTGATGATGTTATTAGGAGCAAATACGAGACTCTCTGACGACATCAGCCAGATCGCAAAGCAGAGAGTAGCCACAATCTCAGTCTGAGTCTAACTCCAGTGTTGGTTTTTTTTTTTGTGTGCTGTGCTCCCCCCTAATTGATTTTAGAGGCAAGATTTTAATGCCGCTTCTCTGTTTTTGTCGTTTCAGGTGCGCAAAGTCTACACAACTCTCCAAAAGCTCTCTTGCTCGCCACTCTGCCGAACGTGTGCGAAATGTTGCTAGCAGCAGAGACAGCAACAGCAACAACGAATGCAAATGCCACTTGCGCAGCCGAAACGGCGCTCGTGTTCGGGCTCGTGCTCGTGTGAGTGTGGAGAGTGGGAGAAACCGACCCCACCAGCGAGCAGGGCAGTCGGCTCGGCTGGTTGACTGACTGGTCGGCTGGCGCCGCGAGTGGAGTCTGTTTTTGTCGTTCATTTCATACGGTTCGTGTCTGCTGTCCGCTCTGCGTTGCCTGTTCGCCAAAATAAGATTTTTCCTACGTGGAGTGTGCCCTGTGCGCATGCGTCGCGTTCGAAGCTGTGTGGCTGTCAACAAGTAAACGCCAGTCAAATGTGTCTGTAAAATAAAAGCAAGCTCTAAGGCCATAAGAAATATAAAAACCCCCAAAGAGCCAACAACAACCCAAAAAAAAGTTACAGATAAAAAAGTGTGCGAAAAAACGAAAAACGGCCAAAACTTCCAAGGAAATTTTAAAGTTCAATGCGAATACGGGTTTCGTTCTTATCGCGCAAACGACGGCGTTCGAGTTCGAGTTCGCGTCTTGTCTGGCTCTTTCGTTCCCTCCTCGACGCGGATTCCTCCTCGTTTTTATTTTAAAACTCCATGCCTGTGCTCGCCTGACCATTAAAAGTGACGCTCTCCGCGCCCCGTAATGGACCTTTGAAACAGCTACACACACACAAACGCACTCCCTCCTCCTCCCCCTCGACAGAGGCCTCTTCTTCGACGTTGCGTTTCGCGTTATTTTTAGACGATAAAAAAGATTGGAAAAAGCAAAGCACGAACCCCCCCATACCGCCGCAGGAGGAGAAGAACAGACACAGCCACAGACACAGCCACGAAATGGGCACCAAATCACCCGGTGGTCCACAGCGTTGTCGTCTGATCTTGCAACGCTGCTTGGCCATACAGCTGACCAAGCCGGGGCACACGGCCCCCGAGGACTTTTGGATGTACGACTCGGGATATATGATATTTCAGGTGAGTTTCTGTGAGTTCGACAACAAAAAACGAGAGAAGGGAACGTAACTGGTTTTCTTTTTTCTGTGCACAAAACGAGAGAAGCAACTGGTTCCTGTTTGAGCCACGAAAAAGTGCGTGAGGATGAGCCAGAGATGTAAAGAAAAAGAGAGAGAGAGAGAGAGAGAGATAAAGAGAGGAAAGGTAGATAGGAAGGGAGGCAGTGGTGTATGACTCCCTCGGCTCAAGGTCGCTTGGGGTGGTCTCTCCTCTGTGTGTGTGTTTGTGTGTGTGCCCGCTTCCCATGACAATAAATGGCTCGGAACGGTGCTTCCATCCAGACTAGAACTTCCCACAGTTACCCCCTAAAAATTGCAAACATTTGCCAATTGCCATTTGGATTGCATTTGGACTTCCCTTTTTCGTGTGCATTTCTTTCCACTTCTGTGCCTAATGGACTTTTGTCACAAAGAAGTTTTTGCCAATGTTTTTCGGTCAGGAAGTAGTAGAAATACCTTTAAATATACATTGGGTTCATGGAACTTCATCAGATCGAAGCGGTTTTGTGATACAAGTTTTTAAACACGTTTGCTGGCAGCAAACAAACAAAAAAACACAAAAATAATTAAAATTTTAAATGAATTTTCAGTCCTTTTGTTGCGGCTTCCGATGTTAATTCTCTTTGTTGTTGTTCCTTTCCATTGTTTGTGTTGCACTAAATTACACCCGAAAATGACGTCACACCCGGCGAGACAAGTTCAAGTTTAAAGGTGTTAATTTGTGACAACAAATGAGAGTGAATAAAGTTTCTATTGAAGGTTTTGCAGGCACGGAACGGGGGAAATGGACTTTACAGGACAGATTTTGAATACTATCTGGCAGTGTTTTGTGGTGTACAAATTAGCGAAAACTAAAGCAAAGGGTAAGGAACAAATTTAAGTTAGAAAACTGCCATAAATATGACTACAGTCGAACACGCCGCACACGGGACAGTGTCTAGTTGCTTCCCCTTTTAAGAGAATTCCACCAACACCTTTGCATATGCGTACAGAATCACTTAATGTACTTACAATTTCAGGCTAATTTCAATTTAATTGTTGGCCTGCCAAAAAACCAAGTGTTGACGGTTTGTTTCGGCACATCAAAAGGCAGAGCCGCAGTTTTTCCGTCAAGTTTTTATATTTATTTTTGCACATTTAGTTTGCATTTTGCATACGTAAAAAAAGTGTCGCATAAAACATTCCCTTGTTGCCAGTTGCTTGCCTTTTCATGCCTCGCATAAATTACGACGACAATTGTCGTCGGAGCAGAGGCAGAGCATTTCATTTACATCTGAGTTGAGTTGAGTTGAGTTGAGTTTCGTTTGTCGGAGTCTCGGGGACTGGGCTAATTAATAATACGTGCTTCAGTGGTGGGGCATGGAGCATAGGCCGCAGATAAGAACCGAATGAAGCGTGCCCTAAATAGACACACTCATGGAAGTGCCATGCCCCACAGAGGAAGACGATAATTTAGGGCCGCACAGCAATTTGGGGCAGTCAGCCGCGAAGAAAAGTGCGTCAAATTATTGAAGAACAGACTGAAAGAATGAATGAATGAATGGTTGAGCGAACGTATGAATGAATCAACGATGAGTGATGCTAAAAGGGGGAAAACGAAAAGAATTCAACTCGGAATCTTTTAGCTGGCTGAAAGCAGCGTCGTGGAAATTTGATTTGTAATTTTCTGGAAGTGGAAGCTCAATGAAGTGTGAATTATGTAGATTGAGGTGCCGGTGGTGGCAGTTACTTACCAGCCCTGCAAAAGGGGCGCCCCTAGGGCGAGTCTTGCAGCTCAAAGACCATATCGAAATGTGCAAGAGTTTCCGGTGCGGCGGCAAGTTTTAGGGCGTGCCATAACTGAAAAGTTGCCACACACCAAAAATATATACTCTGCGGCGGGGGATCGAGTGAGGAAAATGCTTATGAAACCTTGAGAAAAACGTACAGGAAATGCTTAAGAAAAACAATGGGAATAAGTCTAATAAAAGCCGAAATAAAATATTTAAATACAAAGGCGTATCATAAAGTTTGTATTACATAAAAAGAGTAATATAAATCTTGGCAAAAGTCACGCAACGAAGGAAGGAATTATGCGAATTGCACTGGGAATAAAGAAGGCTAGAAATAAATTTATAAATAGGAAGATAGATGATGGAATGTTAAAGAAATAGCATAAAAGGTAGAGACTCTACAAGGAGTAAAAATCTGCAATTATGTGAGCGATAAAATCAATAGAAAAAACTCCATAGAAAAGTATCTTACAGCCCAAGGTTTTCGGGTAATATTCGAGTATAAATCTTTCATTCTAAAACAAGAATTATATACACAAATTTGAGCTTTAATTTAATTTAATTTAATTTACCAAAAGAGTTAGCAAAAAGTCTAAGAAAAGAGCTCCCAAAATACCATCAATAACCACACCGCCTGCTGTTTTTAAAGACTTCCTTATCCATGTAAATATATCATAAAATATCTCTTAATTTATTAGCCAGAGACAGACACCCCGACCATGTACAGAAACTTGTTTGAATATCTAATTAGAGAGCAAAGACAGAACATATTTCTATGGGCCAACGGATCCGTTGAAAGCCCACAAATCCCACAAAAATCCCATTAAAGTTTCTCTCATTTTAAAGGCTATAGTTAGATCGTGTAGCCCCTCCGCCCCGCTACTCCACAAGCAAAAGCTCTAAATGTCACTCAGTGGCATGAAGTTGCAGTGGGTGGTGGGGGAGGAGGGGGGCTTAACTGATTTAAGACCAAGTCCCAGTCCCAGTCCCAGTCCCACTTCCAGTCGCAGACTCGATTTCCAGGGCATTTAAAATCTGTTTTTATTATTTGTGCAAATTTGTCAGGGGACACGGCGTGGCGACTCCACTCCACTCGACTCGACTCGACTCGACTCTCGACTCCAACTCTGATCTCGAGCTGAGCCCCGAAGCTGATCTCTGAACCGCTTTCAGTCCGTGTTTAGTGTTTGCCTGCACGCAAATGACATCAACTTGTTTTTGTAGTTTTTTGTGCTATTTTTTTAGTCCATTTTTGCTGAATCTAGCTGGCCAGAGAGCCAGTCCTCATGCTTGAGTCAAATTAATAAGCTTGCAACGATGCGAGCTAGCTCAAACGGATGCGAAGTGATTGCGTCATGTTCCCCCAACGGAAGGGGCTAGAACGGGATGCATGTGGGGCAGGTGTGGGAGCCAAACGCAGCACCCATAAACTACACGGAGAACTGGCTCTAGCTCCGTAAATATCTCAGGCGAAATGGAAAGTTTTTGCTCGGCGCTAGAACGAAGGTAAACCTGTGCTGAATCAATCCTCGCATGGGAAACGCAGAATCGAAGGTTGCCTGTTGCGTGTGTGTTTTCTCACGATTATTAGGATATATTTTATGTTTTAAAGCGTGTTATTTGTACATAAAAAGCTTTGAAAGCTACAAAAATGTATTCGACATCGATTATATACAAATATGTGGACTTAGATCTTGTAGTTCCTTTAATTATAATTATTTTAGAGTGTTTCCCCAGTGTTTTCGAATAGTTTTCTAAGAACTTTCTGTATCACAGAAGGCATGGTTCAGTCTCCAATTTGTTTACCAATTCCCCGTTTGCAAAAAGCAGATATTTGCTGACAACAAATGAATTATTGTTCGTGCTGTACATGTTCCGCTGCATTCGAGATAACATTTCCTTATCATTTGCTCATTCAAAATAACAAAAGAACACAGACATTGACTGGAAAGTTCTGGCTGCTGTTTGAGGTTCACTTTGCAGCCGCGACTGTTACGGATAGACCCAATATGGTGTCTGGCTGGTGCAAGTGCAACTTCAAGCTGATTGAGTCAATCAAAATGGAGTTGAGGCCAAGCCAATTGATTTATCGAACGAGAGAGTGAACAGAAAAGAAAAGAGAGATTTCAATTGTTGTGCCTCGTGCCGCGTGCCTCTCCATCATCATCTTCAATTGCTTTGATTGGTTTTTAAATCGATCGTTAGATCGCTCGATCGGTCGATCGATGGTGCAACATTTAAACGAAAATTTACTTTTTGGTTGGGGTGTGGGGGGGTTAGAGTGGCGCTTTAATTGATGGGCGGCGTGCGTTTTATGATTGATTTGGATTCACTTTGATGGCAATCAACATCACTGATGGACTAATTTGATTGACAAACATTGAACCAACTGTTTGTTTGCCTTTTCATTTTGCTTACTTACCTCCCCCACTCCTACAGCCACCCTTTTGCATTGCATAACAGCTGTGGGCACTGGGCACAAGGTCGTCTTTGGTCCCGCTGGCCATTCGCTGGCATTCACTGGCTGACGATTTGGGAATACCCTTTCCCCCCTTCAGCTGCTGTTCAGTGACCAAACAAATAGCTCGCGCTCAAGTTGGAGACGAGTTTTGAGCCTCTTTTGCTGCTGTTTTCGGACAAAACAAAATCCAAAGTAAAACATTGCGGCCACGTACTTTAAATTAGGGTATTTTGGATGCCACTCTTTGTGCCACGGTGTCTTGTTTATTGGAAATGGAACTTACAATTTGCAGCTAAGCTGCAAGGAAGGAATATCCCAAGAGCTGGCAATGGGGAGACAGAGGGAGAGAAAGGGCTAGCCTGCTAAGCCACACTGGGAGAGAGCTAGAGGGAGCTAGGCGGATAGGAGAAACTGTTGCAAAATGTTGCAACTACTTCCAAAACTGAATCATCAATTGTAATGATTGTTCCCATAATATTTAGTACATAACCGACTTTATTCCCACACAAAAAACGCATTTCCTCACATAGTTGACGCCTCTCTCGCTCCCTCTTTTTCCCACTGTGTCTTAGCTTTCAAGTGGGAGTGATTTTCATGGTTAAGTAATTAACTAATTACCGATAAACTCGTAATGATACGATATAATGATGCTTCAGACCTTAAACTCAGCCACAAAATTGAGTTGTACTCGTTGTACTTAAGGCAATAATTAAAATCTTTGCGTCTAATGGAACTCGGTGCAACTTATGAGCCCCCGGAACATTCGTTGGATCTCATGGAAATTGTTCATTAGCAGCACTGACAGCACAGTGCTCTCTCTCTCTCTCTCTCTGTCTCTGTCTCTGTCAAAATGATTGCGTGATTTACCAGATTGATTGAATGACAAGCTCTTGGATAGAGTACGGAAATATAATCCATATATAAATTGCGTGCTAAATGCTAGGGAACACTCATACATACTATGGGATAGGGGCTCAAATTGTTCTATTCCTATTAACTTTGGCTTGCAAGTGAATGACAGACACCAGAGACGAGTACAAAGGCCCCTCCATCAATCCCCCAACCAACTAGATCCCAAATAACATTTCAGCAAGTGCCAGCGAAGCTTCAACGCCGAAATACAAAAGGCAACCCAGACAGCCAGCCACACAACGAAATGAATCCACATACTAACAATGATGTTGTTGATGATGATGATGATGAACAAAGCAGACCCCAAAGAACCTCGGCTACAGGTGCAGTTTTGTGGGCTGTCTCTGTAGCTCCACATTTGATTCTGTTCCCACAGATACCGCCATCAACGCTGTCGCCCCCTCTGGTCTCTAATAGACTTTTCACGCTTGGGTTTTAAATTGAGGTGCTGATTTTGTACAGCTGATACAACAGACATACATTTATTTATGTAAATGGAAATGCACACCTTTTATTTTTGGCTTACAAGGGGGCTTATTAGTTTGAGGATACAGCTGGGCAAAGCTACAACCAAATCATGGCATAAATTTCAGAGTGAAGCTATCGATGTTGAAGGATTTAGAGACAAATGATAGCTGATGTTAAGCTGCACAGGGAGAGAGCAAGTAAAGTTGATATTGAAAATGTATCTAAAAAATTACCTGACAAAATCTTAACTTTGCTTATTGAAATGTCATAGAGTTCCCATCACAATGAAGTCTTCTCTAATAGGTATCTTCCATTCGAGCGACAATATTCTATCCAAAAGTTTTCGCTTTATTTTTACCTATTTCTTTTTACGTTTTATTTTTATGGTAAAGTTTTGCAATTGCAAAACTTTTTGCCGATAGAAAAGGAACAAAGAAAAAACGGAAAAGCAGATACTATTTATGCGAAAGAGTTGAAAGGACTTTGCCCAGAGTTTTTCCAGTTGCAAGTTTTTTGCGGTATAGATAGTCGTATTTTTGGGGGATATTTGTAATTAATTGCTGGCAAAAATAGCGACCGCTATTGTGGCTGCCAAAAGCCGAGACAGATGCACGATTCCAGGACACTATCCGTGGGATCTCCCTTACTTATTTTTGTATATTTTGTTGGCAGCCGGGGAGACTCCTGCCAGCACAGCTGCTGCTGCTGCAGTCCTGGCGAATTTGTTGTGCTGTTGTTGAGGGGAGAAAAACTAATAAAACAAATCGCATGTTTAGCCAAAAGAGTAGATTTCTGGTCATTGAACCAGAGCAGTCGGCACACTAGAATAAATATATCTATCCTGGCAACCCTCCTCAATATATTTGACCAAAGTCATGGCCTAAGGCCTCGTGCACACCACCCCGAACAAATCCAATTGGAATTTTAAGTGCTGTGCAAATCCACAGTCAAAGAAAACCCTTCGATGGAGTCCAGTCTTTGAAGGGAGAAAGTGGGCGTTGGTCCGGCAATTTGTGTTCCTTATCAGCGATCCCTGCACATTGATTGGAACTCTGTTTCGTTCTGCATTTATGCTCGAGGGCGCTTCCGCTGCGCGTAAGTTTTATGGACAATCGGATTGGGACTCATCCCCAGTGGCCATTTTTCCAGAGTGCATTGGGAGAGGGCCAGCTAGTGTGACTCCCACTTGACCAGACAAATAAGCAATGATGACAGGACAACTGCGATAGGAATAAGGGATACGCTCCCTTGTGTACTCATAATGGACGTGGGAAGCCCCGACGACAAGTCTGTAATAATTAAGAAACTGAGATTTCATTCAGGGAAAACATAATTGTATTTCAGAAACTAATCCAGAAATAGAATAAGTATGGGGAAAGGTTCTGTTGAAAGGCTATGAAATGGAAACTGATTAATATAATTAACATCTGTCGCACGTTACAGAGAAATGTTCAACACAAATGGGTTTGTAATACAGAAAACTCGTCTTGGATAGAAGATAGAAACTTCTGAGGTTTTCATTCCATTGATATTGGTTTTGGATATATTGAAGATTGAAGCTACATTGGAACAATCGCGGTTTCTGTTAACGATAGTGAGGGCCCTCCTGAAACCCATGGGAACGCCCATTTCAAGACAGTACGGGGCGTAGAGTACGCTGACAATACCCTGGCATTTGTCTCAAGATAGTCAACGTTTTCTCCACCCATTCAGCAGAGAGACTCTGCAGCTGTCGAAATGAAATGTCTACCTGCGAAATGATTTCGTTTTCAGACGGGCTTTCGGACTCGTACTCGGTCGCGGAATCGCTTCTCATTTGCGAAAAGTAAATGCCGCTTTTAAAGTCAAATGAAGGGTCGGGAGCAGCAGCAATAATAATGTGAAAAGAGGGGCAGAAGAGCGGAGGGGAAAAAAGTACAAAGCCAAAAAAACGTTTTGACTTGTGCCCAAGAGCAGCGGCTGGGGCAGGGGCTGTGGGGCTGAGCGGCTGAGCGGCAGCAACTGTGGGGCTGTGCAACCTGATGTTCGTTAGTGGAAAGGTCAAGGATTATTATACTTCATCATAACTCTATTAAGCTCCGAAGTCCGCAACATTACAGCTTACTGTCTTAGTGCCCCTGCCTCATGCCACATGCCACTTTGCTGCTGCTGCTGCTGTTGCCTTCACTGCGCATTTGTTTGTATATTGTTATTATCGTTTTATGCAGCACACACGAGAGATCTACAAAGGCAGTGGCAGTGGCAGTCAGGCCTCCTTCTCCTCTTTCTCCTCCGCACATGAGGTATGCGACTCCACTCTCTGCTGTGCGCGACTCTGGTGATAGTTTCGTCTTTTCAGCATTAGTTTTTTTTTTTGTGGGAGTTTTACTGTTTAGTTTTCTATTACACGAAATTGAGTAAAAGTCCCAAAACGAAAGCCACCCCACGGAAGACGGTTGCTCGGGTTGCGGTGGCAAGGGGAAAACGACTTTAAGAGCAAAGGCCCAAGGCAAAGAAACAACGAAGCTTTCGAGGGGCGACTTTTGTACGCGCAAGCATTTGATTTGATTATTGAAGAGTTTTGCATTAACTTCCGAGAAAACGAGACCAAAAAGACCGAGACAAACGCTCTTTAATGCTGCCTACCTTCCGCCTCCCTCCCTGCCTCTTTGTTTGTGGCTTCCCTGTTCCGCTTTGATCGATGGCTGACTGCGCGCTGCTGCCTGTGTCTGTCTCTGTCTTTGGCATTTTGTCTCGTGTCTTGGAATGATGCGGCACAAATTGCAGAGCAGAATAAATGGGAGGGTTAGAGGGAGAGAGCTACACAAAGAGAAACTGCAGTAGCCTTGGGAGACTGCATGCAAACGGTGGTTGCTCTCTGCAGGAATACAGTAGCTGGAGAACAAGAGAGTGCTGATGTTGGAGAAAGAGAGAGAAAACAGTAAATTCAGCAGAATATCAGAGAAGTTTTGCAATTATTGTCGTGTGATACTTACTTATCGTTATAAAAACTAAGATTGGACATTTATATGGGTTTAATGAATGTATAAAGTATGCAGCCACTCAATTCCTCTTCTGAGATAATAACCCTTAATAAGTCCACTGACCAGCGTTTAATCGAAAAGTAACAGTCATACGGATACACTGCATTGCCTACCTGCACTCTATTCAGCCTAAGCTCGTATGACACTTTTAACTCCACTGACTTGCTGTATGAGCCAGGAAAGAAGCAGATGTCATACGATCACAAGTTTGTGGACCGCCTGAGCCGCGAACTAAATCTCATACGCTTACGTCTAAAGCTCATAAACTGACAAAGACTTTGACTACATATTTTCTCGCAGTGCATGCCAAGCGCCATCTGGCGGCGCGTGACAGCCAAAGCCCATCTCTGAAGATAGGACAGGCAATGACGAGTTAATTTCTTCGCCTTCTCATGCATTAATTGAGTAGCCCCGGGCGTATAGCTGAGAGGAGTGGTGCCGGGGTTGTGGGGTGTGCAGCGTAGAGTCATCCAACTTATATAAGAGTGCATGGGGCATGCGGCATGGGCATGTCCTCAGTCGCTGTGGCGACATTAAAAACTCAAGAGGAGTGACCACAAGAAATGGCTAAAAATGGCTGTCTGGGGCGCTTAGATTTCCAGTAATTTCATACCATTCCCAGTCGGAATCGCAGACCCATACCAACGGTTGGCATCCTACCATGACAGTACCATTCCCTTACCCCATTACCCTTTTAGCATTCATCCATCGACAAAAAGGTCAAATCTTCAAACTGGATGATGTTCATTAGCGACACAGAAAGCCACAAAGCGTGAAACTCCGCCGGCTACAGAGGGGCAACACAGAAACACAGAGAGAAAGAAATGGAGATAGGAGAGATCTGTTGGTGGCTTGCACTTTAGACCCAAAAAATGCATTTCCTTTAACCCCCCCACCACCACCACCACCACCACCCACTCTGTGGCCTCTTTGGACTTGCCTCCTCCTTCCCCTGTCCATTGTCCGTGGGCACTGCTTTGACTCTCGACCCTTTTTGTCCGTGTTTACATCAAAAACGTGCCTCAAGTGTTCCTGTCACTGCACAAATTGGACATTTATTTGTTGCCCCATCGACTCTGCTCCCTACTCCACTCCGCTCTGCCCTTCCCCCCTGTCGTGTGTATTGCCATTTCCATGGAAGGAACGTGTTAAGGATTTCGATATGCAGTTGGGATTGGGAATGGGAATGGGAACGGGAACGGGCATGGAGGTGTTCCCCTGCTGTTTCATCTTCTGGTACTACTCCTCCTCCTCCACCTACCGTACACATGAAATGCAATGAGGCAGCGATTTTTGTGGCGCCACCCCTTCTCATATGCTTGGATCCAACATTCAGGGGCGTGTTTTCGATCCGCTTTGGCTAATTGATGGTTTTGGCCAGCCATCAGGCAGCAGCAGCAGCAGCAGCAGCAACAGCTGCACTCCGCCCACAGATGGATAACTCACTCCTTAAGCAGACACACTGCTTGCCACTTGCCACACAATTAAGCCACTTGCTGCACTGCAATTTGTCAATTAGCTAATGTGTGTGGGGAGCTGCTTGGGAACCATTTCTGATGTGATTTTGGTCTTCTTCTCTTTGCAGAACTTCCTGGCTGCCAATGCCCAGTGCTGGTGGAATGGACCACTGACGGCGGCAACGCGTGCCCTCAAATACGCCGGACATGTGGCACCCGGCATGCTGCTGGTCACCGCCGAACCCTGCGCCCTGGAGGTGCTGCGCGGCGCCTTTGCCAGAAGCGTACTCAAGCCACCGGCAACCTATGTGATCAGCTCTGTGGGTGAGTTTTAGTTGTAGCAATCCTAGACTAAAATATCGATCCCCTTTTGGCATACGAAAAGTTCATGAAAATTTGTCTGAAGCCGCGTTGAGGCTCGAGCCATGGTTGGGCGCAATAAGGGGGGGCGAGAAGATCCTTCAAAGGACAACAAATCCTTCAGCCAGTCTCGCTCCAACGACGAAGAGAAAATGCAAATGTCGATGGAGGAGCTGCGCAGGCGCCTGGAAAACGAAAACGTGGCCAATGCACAGGTCGATGAGCAGCTTCAGGACGATTTCCAGCGTTGGAAGGACATTTTAATGGTGCGCTGGGTCATGTACGAGGAGCAGCGGAAGTACAATATGCGCTGCCAGGGCAAAAGCAAAGGGCGCGACGCCACCATCTGGCGCATACTGTCGATGGTGCAGCAGGAGCTGGAGGAGAAGCTGCAAATGGAGAAAATTCTGGGCTCTTGCAGGCGCTTTCCCTCGCCCATGGCTCTTATGGATGACGAACGTTCGGTGGGTGACAATCTGCAGGTGCTCGAGCCGGTGCGGGATGTACTGAGTGGCAGGGGAGGCAGCATTATGTGGGAGGAGCCGCCAACGGAGCAGCAATCTTCTGTAAGGGTTAGCGGAATGGGACAGCAATATAAACCAGAGGAACCATGGGACATGCAGGATGAATGCACTTGCACGGCATGTGTGTCGCGCAGGCGGCAGGAAAAGTATCAGCAGCCCCAAGCAAGTACCCACCGAAAGGTAAAGAATGAATCCAGAGCCAATCCGTGTTCGTGTCTGTCTAAGGAGCCAAATCAAATGAACGAACAGTCCCAGCCAATGTCTTTTTTTGTGGAGCAAGTGAAGAGCCAACCAAGGCAGTCGCAGCATAGCCCTGACTGCACCTGCCCGAGTGTCGCAATCGGGGAAGGAACGAGACAGCCGGAGTCACCAAAGTCACCGTCAAGGTCCACGTTTAGTGCCAGTTTTGGGTGCCAGTTCCATGGTGATCCTGAGCAACATTTGGGCCCCAGGAGAACCGACTTTCTGAAGAAGTTCAATAAGATAACGAAGCTCAATAAGTCGGGCATGCTGGTGCCGGCCAGTGCCTTGCTGGAGCTCGCCGGGGAGCTGCCACAGAATGTGGGCCGAGCAGCCACCTGGACCTGCCACAAACTCCCAGCCCAGCAGTTGCACAACGTTGGGAAGGTGCCGCTGAAAAGCCACGAAACGGTAAAGTGCATGCCACAACGTCCACGACGCATTCGAGAGGACCCAAACGATTCCCTGCTGGTCTATGTGAATGAAAAATTCGATGTGGATGCCCAGTCCGGGATGGGCAACTCCGACTTGACCTCCTATTACAGCGCCATTGAGTTGCAGCCCAAGCAGGAACCAGAGCCTAAAACCCAACTGGGATACTGTCCGCTGTGCGACAAGCGGCACCTGCGTATGCCACCGCCCTTTTGAGTGGTTTCTCGACCCCTACCAACAGCGGCTTCACAGTGAAAATAAAGCAAAAAGGTCTAGCCGAAAAATGATGCACCTCTTCCTCCTCCACCTCTCAACTGCCACACACCGCGCTGCACCTCATCAAACATTGATGCCGCTGTCTGGGTCCGCAGTGCCTCGTTAGCTGTCAATTAAGTGGACACCTGTGCAGTTAATGCCACTGCCACTGCCACCAGTGTCCATTCTCCCCCTCATTCACCCCCCATTTCACACTTTCACAGTCCTGTTCCCGTGGTTGTGGCCAAAAAATTGCCACAACTGTGCGCATTGATAAATGGACAACCAGCCAGCCTGGCTGGTCAGATCGTAGTCGTCGTCTTCGTTCGGCCTTTGGCGAACTCTGTTTGGGAATTAATAAGTTTCGATTTGTGGCTGCCACTCGTGGCCATATATAATCCGTGGCGGCCACAAGGGGGCGCTCCATTTGGCCTTTGTCGGTTAAAAACTTTGTGGCACTCATTCAATTGAGGAAATATTGCTGCTGCTGCTGCTGCCTGACCAAACAAAGAGGCGCACTCAAACAGCAAACAAACACGGACGGGGGCATAGATGGATGGGAGTTGCAACTGCAATGCATGATGCATGTGTGTGGGATGTTGCATTTGGCAGGCAGAATCCGTTCCATGTTTGCTAATTAACATCTGCAATGGCGTAGAACCCATTAACTGTTAATTACCATAAACATGACAATTCCATTCGCAAATAAGTGGGGGGGAAGTAGCTCTGAGTGCCACATCATAGAATGCCATCTGGCAACTCCTATATGCTGCAATCCTTCTTGCAACTCTTAAATCCACAAATATACTGCTTTAACTGCTTCACATGTTAAATTTGAAACCTCTGGCAAGCAGTTAATCATTGTTTTGAACTGCTTCCAGCATGGAGGCATTGAAGATATGTTGCGAAGCAATGTTGCCAGGAATTTCATAAATTATTGCTTAAGGGAATCCAAAGCAACAAACTGCATGAAGTGTAAGAAGATGTTGCCAAACATTACAGCAAATAAAACCCAACCACACGTGAACGCTGAAATATTCATGGGGCTTACTTACTAACAGAAATAGTATTAAAATTCTTAAATTTGATTGTTTAATTACAATTAAAGTCTTCGACTGGAAAAACAAACAAACGAGCTTTGCGAAAACGGTAAAAAAGACACCT
This sequence comes from Drosophila guanche, assembly GCF_900245975.1. Lineage (NCBI taxonomy): Eukaryota > Metazoa > Arthropoda > Insecta > Diptera > Drosophilidae > Drosophila > Drosophila guanche. Next base: position 9,906,428 of record NW_022995744.1, on the reverse strand, counting down.
GGGCATGGCATTAAATTAAATGCAGTTTTATTGACTGGCGGCAGACGCCTATTAATTTGATTTGAGCCGGTTGTTATTCACGAAATAAAATGCAGTCGTAAAGGCTGTAAAACGCCTGGGTTCCACTTAACAAGCAGTGCAAACAAGCAGTGATATTGCTTCGCAATTGGATTGAAAACTGCTTTAGAGTCAAACAATAGTAAGAATGTTGCCAGCACAGCGAAAACCTCCCACCAGCCACATCTTTATGCTGTTCAAATGTAAACTAACCCGTAAAAAAAGTGGGGAAATAATAGCAACAATAACTATGGCAATAGGCAATCACAATAGCAAGAAAAGCAATAACAAAAGAAATAAAATAACACATTGCATGGAAAACAATCAATCAGGCGGCAATTTCTCGCTCAATTAGACAACAAACATGCCAAATAAAAGCAACAAAACAACAAAAATCAAACGAAACTGAAGAGCAAATTAAATTCAGTTTCGTGTTAAAGAGCCAAGTGGATGAGAGAGGTGATGGTGGTGGAAGTGGAAGAGTGAAGATTGTCTGTGCTGCCAATTTGACAACGAAATATCAGTAAAGTGAAGGAAGCAGCAGACAGACAGAGAGCGAGTGAGAGAGAGAGAGAGGGGAGGGCAGGGTGAAGAAACAGACAAATGGCAAATGCAAAATAGCTGGAAAGCGAGAAAATTATACAGTTCCCAGCTAGAGAAGAGAGACGGGAAGATAGTAGAGAGCGAGTGGGTGAGTGAGAGAGTGCTGTCTGTCTGCTTGTCTGATTGCCGAGTGAAAAATAAAGAGCCGCAAATCAATTTCATCACGATTTCTCGTCGATCGTCCGTCCGTTGGTCGGAGATGTTGCTGAAAGTGAAATGTGGCCATGACAGTGCCGCGGCTCCCGGCACTCACCCGGCCCGGTCTCTACCAATCGATCAGCGGAAAGATGATCCGTCCGGCTGTCCGTCTGATAATTGTAACTTAATATTCGAAGCCATTAACAAATCGCAAATCTGTAGAAATCAGCCACAGAAATCAGCAAAGCCTCGCAGCAACATGTAGCTTTAGCTGCATGGAATCAGCATATATGCAAATGAGTCCGAGATGCAAGCAGATTAGTTGCAGACACAAGTTGCCAGATGAGTTGAGACAAATGTTGATACTGCTGCAAAGCAGTGGAACATTCTGCCGTTAGAGGTTCATGTGTGGAATTTTAACCACATAACGAGGTAATTTCTGGGAAAACGGGTCAACAAACTTCCACTACGCATCTAATCTGTGGAATGGTGGGGGTGTGGGACGCTTCAAAGCGTAACCAAGTTCGCCAAAAGAAGAAAGATCAAAAGGCAAGAGTCACTGTCATTGAGGTCTGTCCGTGTGTCTGTCTGTCTCTCGGGTCTTTTGCAAGTTCATCTTCTCAATCGCATGGTCGCTTGAGCACACTGTCCCACACTCACCCCACAAACACCTCTCACCCATCCAATAAAATTCCGCAACAAAAGAGCGTTACCAAAGCGATTATTGTAATTCTATTGTTCTCCTTCTTTCAACGTTCTCTCCAACGTTCGCTCCTTCGTTGTCTTTCATCATCTTCTGGCTGTGCCTTTGACTGGTCACACTGATTACTCCTGATCCCCCAACGCCCCCGTAATGAGGTCAACCCCACTTTGACTTAAAGCTTTTGGTTACGCTCCGCAGCTTTTCTCCCCTCATTTCGATGGGAAAGTGTTCTCGCTGGGAAGTGTCTTTCAGCGTCTTACAATTGTGTTTCCAGCGGGAGTTTTGCGGAGAACTACTGGGGAAAAGATAGGGAAAAGACAGCGGGTAATACGCACCAAAAATGGAAGACAATTTTGCCAAAATGCGACACGATTCTATGCCCAATGGCTGGCTATAACTGACATTATCCTCTCCATTCCCATCATCATCATCAGCCCCCCCCCATGGGGTATGGAAAGTTGCACAATGCCGCCACGAATGTAACTGTATTTTTGTTTGGCAGGAGGCTGCCCAGGTTCAGGTCCACTAACCCTAAACTCATTGACCTTTAACACAGCAGCAGCAGCGGCAGCGGCAACAGGAACAGCCAAAAAGTGTCGCCAAACAGTTTTTGGTCTTTTGCATACACTTTGGGCAGAGGGTACACGGATTTTGGGAGCAGATTATGGAGGAGTATCCAAGGGAAAGCAAGAACCAGCTCAAGCGAGGGAGAAATTATGGCAGAATCCGTCTTTCCTTAGAAAAAACAAAGGGAAATGATATCCCTAAGGTGGCAAAGAGTATTTCCCACTTCGTTGAACTTCCTTTGCCTTTTGTTTTGTTTTTTTTTTGTCGTCGTCGTCGTCGTGTTGCTCCTTATTTGCCAGGCGGCCCACTGTCCGACTGTCCGACTGTCTGGACTATCTGGCTGGGCTGGCATTTTGTTGGTGTTGCAACCACGTAAATGTCAATTTGCATTTCGTTTGCTGTGCCACCGAAAGCGTCGCGTCGTGAGGCGTTGCATAAACAGCAGCAGCAGCAGCAGCAGAGGCACCGCCACCTCCTGCTATTTTTTGTTTCAATTTGTTACTGATCTGCAAAAATATTTTTATTAACAGACGGAAACAATTAGCGGCGGCGCACTGGCCACCGACACAAACGCAGCGACAGGCGTAACTGTATTTCTGCTTTTTTCCTCCTTGCAACTTGCAACTGCCACTGCGACTGCGTGGCCTTTGCCGCCTGTCCTCAGTTGAGAGTAAAAGAAAAGAAAAGCCTAAATGGGAAATTGAAAACGCGCGCTGCAAACGTTTCAGACACAAAATCGTGATTGCCTTCGTTTTGGCCGCTAGACATTTTTGTTGTTGTTGCTGCTGCAGTTTTGGTTTGCTCTGGAAATGCTCTACATGAGCACCCCACAGGGTGGTGGTGGGTCGCTGTTGATTTCTTATGTAAAACTGCATTCCAGGGAAAGCTGCAAATGTGACAAGGAGACGAAAGAAATTAAGTTTAAGCGAGGAAATGGAAGTTCTCTCTTGGGTTGCGAATAGCAGGGAGAATGCTTCTAAATGGGAAGATATTTCTACTCTAAAGGGTGATTAATTGCTCAAAATGAAAAGGAAAGCCACACACACACACACACACAAACATGACAAACTTCTGCCATAAGCTGGAAAAGCAACAAACAAAAAAGAAAACTCTCTCATCTGCATCTTATTTCGCGGAGTGAAGCACGAAACTCGAGGCCGCCTGTAAATGATAATAAATATGGAAAAGACGTGAAAACGATTGCCGCGATTTTCCCACCAACGCTTTAGATGTGGCTGCCTGGCTGCCTGGCTGTTTGTCTGTCCCTCCTTTGCTTTTGCCTTTTTGGACACCGCCTCCTTCTGGCTGTGGCATCCATCCATCCGTCTTAAGTAGAGTGAAAGTGTTGCGTTTTGGTTTTCAAAAACACAGTCGAACTGAGACTGAGGCTAAGCTTTAGTTTATGTTATTGTTGCTGTTGCTGTTGCTGTTGCTTTTTGGTTGCCCGGCGGACACATATCCTTGTGTTCAATCAAACCCAAAAGCGACGTCAACGCGCAGCGGACTCAGGCACCAGTCTCAGTCTCAGTCTCAGCTCTCTGCGGATTGTGGCCTGGCG
>NW_022995744.1:9889900-9902217 GCF_900245975.1 Drosophila guanche | reverse complement strand
TTCGCGCGTGGGGGGTGTGGGAGGGCTATGTGTTTTGTTTAGTGTTGGTGGTTGTTGTCCCTCTCTTCCCCCCCCCCACAACACAAAAATACACCCCCCCCCCCCCCCCCCCCCCCCCCCTCGCTGTGTGTGTGCAACATGCGGCAAACATTTTTAGCGCTTGTAGTTGCCATGAATTTTTATGCAAATGAAAAATGTTTCTTTGCGATGCAACCCCCCACCCGCCTGCCTGCCTGCTGCACTGCTGCACTGCTGATCCGCTGATTCCGACGCTGTGGCCATTACTGTGATGCAATTGCCGCAAGTAACAATAATCTTGATGTATGATTTTTTTTCTTCTCTCTCTCTCTCTCTCTCTCTTGTTGTTGTTTCGTATTATTAGAAAAATGGCAACAAAAATAAAGAGGAAATCTTGTGCGGCTATCGTGTTGTTGGCACATTTTCGCGTTACCCCGTTTAGCCCCTACCCCTGTCCTGCTCTCCTGTTCAGTTTTCTGTTTGATCTCATAACCGCCAGCGATGCTGCCACACAGCAACAATGGGCTTGAGCATCATAAACTTTTAACGCTGTCCATTTCGAAATAATCAATAATTTTTGGCCATCGATGGCAATTTATTATTGTTTTTGTTTTGTGCCTGGCAGCCTTTGGGAATGAGAGGAGCAAATAAATTAACACTTCCTTAAACGATAAACACCAAGAGTCGTCTCCCTCGCTCGAAAGTGCATACTGGCTGAATATATCTTGGGGGGAAGTGCGAGAGAAATTCATTTGGAAATCGAATTGAAATAGTAGATAGTGGCCACATCAGAGCAGCAGAGCGGGGGCGTCACGAGTTTGCTTTTCGTTTCGTTTATTAATTTTAATTGCGACGGGGTGGCAACGCCCGCAGGCTAACCGTTCAAAAATTGCAGAAGGTGGAGCTACGCTGCGAAAGAGAGAGACAGAAGAGAGAGAGAGAGAGCGCTGGGAGAGCGAAATCTTGATCTTGTGTCTTTTTTTATTGAAGCCCCATTTTGTGGCTTAGATGAAGATGAAAGATTGTTTGCCTGCTGGAAAATCATTTTAAATACAACTAAAAAATGTTTAATTAATTAATTTTTTATATTCATTATTAAAAACATTAACTGGAGCATTGCTTTTGGCTATTTATTTGTTTGTTTATCATGGAATAGGTAGATTAAGTTAAAAATGTGCCATCAAAATGCTAAATATTCAATTATTAAAGGCAGTAAGAACTTAGTAGATATTTGTTGTTGATGGATTTAGCAGAAGAAGACAAAGATTGAATGGGAAAGCACAGAAGATAAAGGTAAACCCATAGAAATTTGAAACACAACAATTCGAAATGAAATAAACGAGCATTTGGGCTTGTTTGCGCTTTAAAAACTTCTCCAGTAAGCTGGGTTTCTCTTTCAAGGTTTCTTTTGTAATAAATAATATCTGTAAATCTCTGACCTTCCCACGAACAGCAGCAGTGGCAGCGGCAGCGGCAGTTGCAGTTGCCGCCTCAGCCTTTGTGGCTGCACATGTGGAGGCGTTCAGTTCAGTGCCAAATGGCATGTCATCGGTCCAATGCCCCAACATTGGGGTTTATGACGCTCGATAAAGTGCATCCAATGCAGAGGAGCATTCATCTCTCGTATTTGTGTGTGTGTGTGTTTATCTAGGCTCCAGATTCCAATTTGGCTACTGCTTGGGCTCGAAATTTATGAGTTCGGGGCGTTGCTGCCAAATGGGAAAATCTCTAGGGGCAGACGGAACCGAAAGGCAAATAATTTCGCTTAGCATCTAAGTGGCAAACAACAAATGGTTGCAGTTGCACATTGAGATTGAGTGCGAGTACCCCAGACTCCCCTCCCAAGCAACGATTAATTGCTGGACAAATTTGCAATGTGAAAGTGCGAGTGAGAGGCGGAGAGACAGCTGTGGCTGCAGCCGAGCGGGAAAGGCGGATTTGTGGCGACTGTTTTTTAGTTGCTTGCAAGTCGACGGGGCTGGCCCCTCGCCTATTGCCACTAATTGTCCTTGACGCTGGAGCATCCCACATGGAATTTTGTTGTTGTCTTTGGGGCGGGGGGGGAGGGGAGGCTCTTGTGGCGCAAATTGCTGCCGGCAACGGAAAGTGAAAACTTGAAAAATTGATTATGCAACTGCAGCAAGGACGCACAGGCACAGGCACAGGCACAGGCAAAGACAACGGAGGTCGTCACACACTTGGTCTGATTTTGCACCCATCGCACCTCTCTTTCTCGCTCTCTATCGGTATTGAGGCATGCCACTAGACACAGATACACGTTGCTGCCTGCCTCGGGGGCGTTGCTGCCTGGCGTCGTTTGTTTTTTCCCATTTATTTGGAGGTTAAGCGGCAAGTAGGAAGCGTTTTCTTGGTGGAGGCGCGCATTTAATTTACGGGCACGATGCGGCACCAACGGCTGCAGACGCGGGAGTGCCATAACTATGGGCAGAATATGCTGCCACATGCCGCATGCATTTTTAATTAAGTATACGCCGTGTTAACGCTGCCACTGCCCATAGAAGGAGCGTTGGGCAGGCATGACCTACCCATGAGAGAGGTCACTGCGTGGAGACAGCAAACAAATCTTAATTCGGTTTAATTACCCCTCGATTGTGGCCAAGGCAAACGGGTTGAGACGTCTCCCTGGTGGCCACCCAAAATGCCAGCAAAAACAGCAAAGCAGCCACCAAGTTCGTTGGAAAAAATGCGAGCAAGTTTGCGTTGTCCCAAAATGGAGCAAACTCGGTGCGCAGCTGGTTTTTGTTTAGCCTTATTTGTAGCTGCCACTGCCCCTACCCCTACTGATCGCTGTCTCTCTCTCTCTCTCTGTCTCTTTACCCATTGCAGGTGACATTGACGATTGCATTGTGACGCCAACGGTTCAGGGACAGTTCACGCCGCTGCCAGAGGCACTCTGCGATGTGATCATGGACCTCACCGCCGAGGGACAATCGGCCACCGTGGAGCATGTGCGCGGCAAGCTGGGCGCACGTTTCCCGCACATGACAACACCCGCCACGGAGGTCATCTACGATTCGCTGGCACAGCTGATGCAGGAGCAAAAGATCTATCAGACATCCAAGGGTTACTTTATCTTTACGCCAGAGTGAGTGTGTTTTACCTAAAATTTGGCTAAACGTTGAGCTAATTCTTGCCCCAAACACCAGACGTCGTCGCAGTCGCTCGCGTCCGCGCAGCAATCATCATCAGCTGAGCGGCAGCCTGGCCTACGCGCAGCTGGAGGAGGAGGAGCAGCAGCATGGCGAGAATGTGGTGCCACAGGAGGCACGCACCATGCTCATGTCCAACTCGGAGGCCTTGCACTCGCTCTACGGTGAGATATCCACAGAGCGGGACGGCGATCTGACGCATCAGTGCATCCAAACGAATCTGGCGGATGTGATTTGCGGTGGTAAGAAACGATCTATCAATCAGTTGCTCATCAATCACTCAATTGGTTTACCCTGGCAGGCAATCCCAACGACAAGATCATTTATCCCAGGGCAGCGAAGCGACGCAGCGCCTCATTTCCGACGCCGCGCAGCTTGGAGCGGCGGCACAGTTTGCGGCTCTTTGGCTCATCGAAGCGCCTGCAACGCTGCGCCTCCACGCGCAGTCTGTCCAAGACCTACGCCCAAACGCTAAACACCACAGACAGCAGCAGTTCGGAATACCAAAGCACAGATTCGTCATCACCCAGTGAGTGGCACATCGAAACCCAAAGCAAAACCCATGCGGAATAGCTTTAATCTTTCTTTTTGCTCTGTTAGAAAAAGGATCTTTGCTCTCACGCCTGTTCCGACGCAGTGGCAGGGCCAAGCAGCGACAGATTGAGACATATTCCGCACAATTTCCACCCGCCGAGTGGTTCAATACGCGCGCCGTGCATCTGCACAGTGTGGGCACACAAACGGCTGAGCATGTAAGCAGAATTTGTCAATCTGGCTGAGCACTTACTAAAGATCTACTCTCTTCCGTCGTCCCTTTTGCAGGACTTGCCTGTCGCCCACACGCTGTCCAATTCAACCTTCTACGATGGCTCGGAGCTGAGTCAGCGCTCGTCCACGCTGCCACGTCGCCATCGTCGTCACATGTCCAGCGAATCGACCTTCCTCATATCCTCGCGCGACTGTTCGCCCATACGCCGCCGTTCGCCCGTGTACTGCAGCGGCTCGCTACCTCGCTCCACGCAGTCCATACCAGCCACCACGGGCACGACGACGACAGCCACGAAAATGAATCACTCCTCGGCCACGCTCTCGCGGCTGGGCCCTACGCTGGGGCACACGCCAACGCCAACGCGAACGCCAACGCCCCCGAAGACCGCACAAAAGTCGGTGATTGGCAAGCACATCTTTGAGAGTTCGCCCTCCCGTTCGGGCACACTGAAGGCGACTTCGGCCAAGCGGCAAACGGATGGACTGATCATCAATAGTTGCACGGACAACAAGGCGACGTATCGGAGTCTGCAGAGCAGCGGACCCTCCAGCCTGGAGTCGTGCAAGACGTCGTCGATGTTTGCGAGCGGCCCCTCGAGCATCGACAGCATTGGCAAGGTCTCGTTCAGCCAGAAGACCAGCGGCCACTCTAGTCTCGATTCGCAATGCTCCACCAACACCGCTGTGGTGGCACCATCCACGGGCAGCAGTGGCATTGGCGGTGGTGGTGGCAGTGTCGGCAGCACGCGCTCCATTCTGCTGCTAAATGGTTCGCCCAGGGGCACGCCGCGTCACCAGGCGATGCGTGCGCGTGTGGCCGAGGCGCAGGCACAACGGCAGCGGGCCAGCACGCCCAATCGCATAATGGAGGAGCTCAGCTATCCGCACATACAAACGCACACCCACACGCACAATGGTGGGGGAGGAGCCGTAGCGGGTGGTGTGCCCAATTCGAGTAGCAACAACTCGATCACGCTGCAGGTGACAACCACATCGAGTGGCGGCGGCCAGAGCATACCCAGCACCAAAATCTTTGTGCAAAACTCACCGGTGAGGAGCGTCATCACGCTGGAGAATGGCAAGATGCTGGAGAACTCGAATGTGTTTATCATCAACAACGAAACGATGACAAACGAGCGGGGAGAGATCATCAAGAAGACGCTGTCCAAGCAGACTTCCTGCCCAGCAGCAGCTAATCCTACAGCAGCCGCACCCTCAGCCACCTCCACGCCAGTTCGAGCAGCACAAAAACAGCAGCAACAGGAGCCTGTGTCCATGTCCATGTCCATGTCCAATGAGCAGCCCTTGAGCGAAACGGAGGCCAATTCGGAGACCTGTGACTCCATTTCCTTCATCAGCGAGTGCTCGCCGGACAACACGTGCCCAGTGGATACGCCAGACATACCAGAGATCCCCATCTACGATGGTGGCAAGTACGCGAAGAACACGAACAACGATGCCACCATGAACAACAGTCGGAAGCTGTGCCTGCAGCTGGCCAATGGCATTGCCTACAAGAATAATGTTCTGAAGAACGAATCGCAGCCAAACAGCCCCAGTGCCGAGCAGCAGCAGCAGCAGCAGCAGCAGCAGCCCCTGAAGCTGGCGGCACTGGCGAAGCAGGACTTTGAAATCGCCGGCTCTGTGGGCAATTTGCACTTTTACGAAAAGAGCTCGAAGGATCTGGGTCCGGCGCAGAGCAATCACAATCTGATGATGAACAGCAGCACGGATCTGAAGCATTTGTGCTACGAGTCTGTGTGTCAGCTGCAAAAGTGCTCGATGAATGGCGATGAGCTGGCGCTGGCCCACTTGCTGCGCAAGTCAAACAACCCCAATCCGCTGGGCAGTGAGCCCAATCTGGCGCTGAAGGATGTGGCCAATGACAAGGCCATGGACAAGGAGGGCATCGATCGTCGTCTCAGTCTCACGAAGGAGTCGCTGGAGCAGGGCATGGGCATGGGCATGAACAGTGGCAACGAGGAGCTCTACAACTTTCCCAGCCTCACCGATTTGTCGTTCAACTTTACATCGCTGGCGGCACGCAAGATACTGCAGGGTGTCAGCCTCAACAGCATTGACACGCTGGTGGAGCTCAATATGGCAGCGGCGGCGGCAGCGGCAGCCGCAAACAATGTCAAGGAGAAGCAGCAAAATAACCAAACAGCAGCGGCCACAACGGCAGCTTCGGTCTGCACCGACTTTGGGATGGTCTAGGGGAAGCCTGCCCCCTACCCTCTTAGCATAATCGAACGAAAAATCTTAGCAACTACGAGATACTAGGAGACAGTAGGAGAAATATCTCTGCATTTTGGCAAAAGTATGTGCAAAGCTTTTTGTGTAATTTATGACGATTGATTTCCCTGATTGAATTTTGATAGCTGCAATTTGTATGTATGTATTATGTATTTGTTTTAGGGTTTTTATCGGATGCAACTTTTATTTACAGTGCCAAAATATGTTTAGTTTAATTTTAGTTTCGTATTATTTCATTACCAATTAAACAAAAACAAGTGCAAGACGGCCAGTTCGAGCGTTGCCCTTAACGTGTGAAGAAGCGCCGCCTAGCGGGCTTTGTGGGCAAATCCCAAACCCAATTCGATTCGTTATCTACTTTACACTTTTTTGTACATTTATTCAATGCAATTGTTTATACAAACTATAAAACTAACAACAAATGCCACCCCCTCCAAAATGCAATCCTCTCTATCTATACATACGATATTACGATACACGTACACACACGAGAAATACATAAATGTATGTATTTGCGTGTACTACGACCATAGAATTTAGCACTTAACGATGATACAATAATTTTTGTACAAGGCCTTAATTAGTAAAGTCAGCAATAATACAACATAAGTTGAAAATCACTAATAAAATATAAATATATGAAATCTGTTTGCTTGCTCAGCCCTGTGTGATGCTTTTAATATTGTAAATTTCGAATATTTAAGCTGGTTGCTATGAAGCTGCGTATGTATATTCAAGCTGTTTGTTATGAAACTTTAAAACGCTACTTTTTGAATGCACATTGTCGCCCTCAGTGGCGCCACAGTGGCGCCGCACTGGCAAGTTCTGGAACAAAATTCAAAAAGTTTCGCAACATTTCAAGAAATTCCCAACACATTTGTAAAACTTTCTCTACACTTTCAAAGACCACGAAATTGTAAAAATGTCTTAAAATTTCATAACATGCAACATGTGTAAAATCAGCGACACATCAACAAATTCGCAACACATTTGTAAAACCTTCGCAAAATTTCAAAACGACTTGCAGCATTTGGTGAAATCTTCGCAACATTTCAAAAGCATCTGCAGCATTTGGGACATACATATTCACAGCACTTAGAACAGTGGCGCCACACTCATGTAATTATTGCAACATTACCAACAGTGGCGCCACATTTGGTACATTTTTCAATGTAACACATTTTACAGAAAATTTACATTTAATTTGTTTTTGGTTTTCAGGAGCAAACAAAGGATGTAAAGGAACAAGAAAATGTAACTAAAAACTATTCTTCTACGCGGTTTAATTAATAAGGTAAATGGCACACTTTATTTTTGAGACCCCCATGAACGATTAGAACGTGGCCCCTCTAGGTAGAGTTAGTATCAGGGGATGTTGAGGCCGCCACTGTCAACGTTGCCGGTACCGGCAGTGTAGAATGCACACATTCGACGACTTTCTTCGACATTTCAATTTTAATATTGCGCCCCATAGAAAAACATTTTGAGTTCATATAAATTGATTTATTGGTGTTGCTTTCAAATTATAATAATAATATTAATAATGGTACTAGAACGTACTACACCCTACAACGAAATGAATCTAATAGTAAAGCTGATTAGTGTAGCGTGCAGCGAGAAATGCCGGAGATACAAATAGGGGGCTAACAATAATAGTAAAATGTAACCTTGCTTTTACACTCTGCCTGATCAAATAGATTTAAATACCAGAACTTTAAACAATGTGGAATTGGTTTATTAGTATTATTCTATTTTCCATAATCGATCAGTCTCCCGACACAGGCACGACGCGCGGGTACTCCTAAACTTGTGGTCGTCGAGTGTCTATTATTTTCTTGTTGCTTTTCCTATCTTATCGCAAATATTTAGCGCCTGCTACTTTCTGCTACACATAAATATTTATCTACAGCTGTTTGGTTTGCCCTGGCACACACCGCGCCAAGCTATATCGAAGCGGGCGGTTTACAAGTGTCTCTTAAATGTACATAATACAAACTAAATTTAGACCTTAACTAAATTAATAACGAATTGGTAGTCCCACCCTAACCCCATCAACGATTCCCCGTCTAATTTGGCAGCATCTCCGCCAGCTGGCTGGTCAGGCTGGGCGGCAGTTTGTCGGGGAATTTGATGTCAAAGGCAACTATCAGATCGCCGCGTCTCGAAGGTTCCTTGGGAAAGGGCAGGCCGCGGCCATGGATGCGTCGCGTGGTGGTGGGTTTAATGATTTCGTTGGCCTGATTCACGGGTATGCGATCTCCCTGCAGCGTTGGCACGCTCACTGCCGCGCCGCACAGCGCCTGCTTGAGGCTGACCTGAGCGGTGTAACGCAGATCGCTGCCCTCGCGCTTGAAATGTGCGTGCGGCTTGTCGCGTATGATGAAAATGATGTCGGCTGGCACTTTGTTGGGCGCCTGGTCGCCCTCCTTGGGGAAGGTGATCTTGGTGCCCGCCTTCCAGCCCGGCTTCACTGTGATGCTCAGCACCTTCTCCTCTTTGCGCGCATTGCCCGAATTCATGGACATGCGCGAGATCTTCATCTTCTTGGTGCAGCCTCTGTCGACCTCCTCCAGCGTCACATACAGATCGTGCTCAATGGGAGAATCCTGCTGCTGCTGGCGCTTCCGACTCGGCGGCTGGGCATTGAATGACTGGGAGCGGAATGCCCCGGAATTGGGATTGAAGCCACCGAACATATCCTCGGCGCCCATGTTCAGGAAGACTTCGTTTGTATTGCCTCCCTGTACGCCACTGACGCCGCCGAACATGTTGTCGCCGCCGCCAAAGAACACGCCGAACGGATCCGCAGCGCCAAAGAACTGGGCGAATGTGGCACGTGGATCGCCATGGAACTGGTACTCGAAACCACCGCTGGGCTGGCTCTTGCCATCTGGTCCGGGCTGGCCCCCCTTCAGTCCCTCCTCGCCATACTGGTCGAATATGTCGCGCTTCTTCTTGTCCGACAGCACCTCGTAGGCCTCGGCAATCTCCTTGAAGCGTTCCTCTGCCTGCGGGCTCTTGTTCTTGTCCGGATGGTATTTCAGTGCCAATTTGCGATACGCCTTCTTGATTTCATCGTCATTGGCCTTCTTGTCAATGCCCAGAATCTTGTAAAAGTCTTTTGCCATCTTGCTCAGAGTCTCACAGTCTCAGCTGAAAGCAGAAAACACGAGAGAAATTATAGTACATGTGTGGCGCTGGCTGCTGATTACCGATTGTTGTTTTTGTTTTTTTTTTTGTTCTCGTAAAAATGGAATTTGCTAGAAGCCCCGAGTTGTGCAACGACAACCGCCAGCATTTCTGATGTGTTGTCATTTCCCCCTCACGAGTGACGACGTCCCGCCACTGTGTGTGTGCCCCCACTGTATTTTGCATGTGTCCAGTATACAAATATTCTCCCACACACAAATCACACACATTGGGCATTTGCCATGCTAATATGCTAATTTCCTGTAGCAAAATTTATTCACCAAAACTCACCTAAAATGCTGTTTGCTCGTTGCTAAAACTTTTTTTCACTTCTTCACTTGAAATTTGTTCGTATTTATATTTTTATTATTTAAAACTGTACAGATATTTGACGTTCTTGAAATAATAGATGACGTTCTCAATCAATTTTATTATATTTTTCTCGTTTTGTTTGCTGTGTTAGCACACACCTTGCTTGCTTTGCGTTTTTATAGTTTTATTTTTTGTGACGCCCGGGTGCAGGGGTTTATATAGGTTTTGGCTGGTCTGCTCGTCGAAATTTCTCGATGTTTCGAGCAGCGTAGAGTTGATTCTTAAAAACAGGGCTGCTCCGACCGATAAAAAGGCGCTAATTTTCGAAAGATGCTCACGAAACCATTTACTAGCTTGAATACATAAACTAATTAATTTTTAGAGTGTTTTTATTTTTATTTTATTTGCCCATATTGTTTTTTGGTACTATCGATGTGTTTTATATTGATTTTGTTATTGCAAGATGTTACCGATTATCATCGACTGAAATGCGGCCACACTTAGGGGCGATAGTTGGCAAACACACGAGAGTTCGATACTTTTAAGCGCCAAAAATTTAAATCAGTCAAAGATAAAAGTGGAAAATATAAAATTTATCAGGTAAAGAAGGTAAGCCATTCTTTGTTAATTATTTGTAGCAGAAAGTCAGTGGCAGCGAACAACAAAATTGGTGTAGCTGGTAAATTTGTGAGCGTATCTGCTCATTTTTGCGTTATGTTGTGCTCCTCTGACATGAGAGATGTTCCCTGATCATTTGACAGCAGGAGAGAAATTCCCCGACAGCTTTACATCAGTAGAGAATTACCCCGGCCGTGTGACATCAAAAAATCCCTAACCACAAAAAACTTGATACGCGAACTTTCCGTTAAAATAATCCTAATTTATTGCTAAATGGTCGAAAATCGGTCAAATTATTAGTGCAGTATAAACTAAAACGATTAGTTAAATGTCTAGTGCTTCACGCGTCTTAATGCACAGGTTAAAAACAAAACAAAGTTCCAAGCGCCGGCGCACGTGCAAATGTAAAAACGAAAAGCGGAAAATCGGCGGGAAAACTTGTGGAAAGGCAGAATTATTAAAGCCAATGTGTGTGGAGAGTCAAAGGATTAGAAACAATACGAAGCATGTGTGAAAACAATATTTGTTCTACTTGAACAAAACGCCATGAAAGAATGAATTTGCGTCGCCATTTTCGGCGTTGCTTCCCACGCTTGTTTACATGTATGCAAAGTTGAGTCGAAAGCAGGCGAAGTAAAATAACGGCACTATGCCATGATGTGCAATTGATCTTGACTTGTGTTTTTTTTTCTGTGAGAGTGAGAGTGCAAGTGTTAGTGAGTGTCGATGGTCATTATGACGGCAAGGTGAGCCAGGCGGGTACGGCTAAAGTGAGTGAAAAGTGAGCGAGTGTTGATGGTCATTATGATGGCAAGGGGAGCCAGGCGGGTACGGCTAAAGTGAGTGAAGTGTTTGTGTCGATGGTCATTATGACGGCAAGGGGAGCCAGGCGGTTTCGGCTCGTTTACATGCATGCAAAGTTGAGTCAAAAGCAGGCGAAGTAAAATAACGGCACTATGCCATTATGTGCAATTGATCTTGACTTGTGTTTTTTTTTCTGTGAGAGTGAGAGTGCAAGTGTTAGTGAGTGTCGATGGTCATTATGATGGCAAGGTGAGCCAGGCGGGTACGGCTAAAGTGAGTGAAAAGTGTGTCAGTGTCGATGGTCATTATGATGGCAAGGTGAGCCAGGCGGGTACGGCTAAAGTGAGTGAGTGTCGATGGTCATTATGATGGCAAGGGGAGCCAGGCGGTTTCGGCTTGTTTACATGCATGCAAAGTTGAGTCGAAAGCAGGCGAAGTAAAATAACGGCACTATGGCTTGATGTGCAATTGATCTTGACTTGTGTTTTTTTTTCTGTGAGAGTGAGAGTGCAAGTGTTAGTGAGTGTCGATGGTCATTATGACGGCAAGGTGAGCCAGGCGGGTACGGCTAAAGTGAGTGAGTGTCGATGGTCATTATGATGGCAAGGTGAGCCAGGCGGGTACGGCTAAAGTGAGTGAAAAGTGAGTGAGTGTCGATGGTCATTATGATGGCAAGGGGAGCCAGGCGGGTACGGCTAAAGTGAGTGAAGTGTTTGTGTCGATGGTCATTATGATGGCAAGGGGAGCCAGGCGGTTTCGGCTCGTTTACATGCATGCAAAGTTGAGTCAAAAGCAGGCGAAGTAAAATAACGGCACTATGGCTTGATGTGCCATTGATCTTGACTTGTGTTTTTTTTTCTGTGAGAGTGAGAGTGCAAGTGTTAGTGAGTGTCGATGGTCATTATGATGGCAAGGTGAGCCAGGCGGGTACGGCTAAAGTGAGTGAAGTGTTTGTGTCGATGGTCATTATGATGGCAAGGGGAGCCAGGCGGGTACGGCTAAAGTGAGTGAAGTGTTTGTGTCGATGGTCATTATGATGGCAAGGGGAGCCAGGCGGGTACGGCTAAAGTGAGTGAAAAGTGAGTGAGTGTCGATGGTCATTATGATGGCAAGGGGAGCCAGGCGGGTACGGCTAAAGTGAGTGAAGTGTTTGTGTCGATGGTCATTATGATGGCAAGGGGA
>NW_022995744.1:9866122-9889492 GCF_900245975.1 Drosophila guanche | reverse complement strand
TGATGGCAGGGAGGGCCGAGCGCGACGGGCTAAAGTGAGGCGTGTGTTGTTGTCGATGGTCATTATGATGGCAAGGGGAGCTAGGCGGGTACGGCTAACGTGAGTGTTAAGTTATTGAGTGTCGATGGTCATTATGATGGCAAGGTGAGCCAGGCGGGTACGGCTAAAGTGAGTGAGTGTCGATGGTCATTATGATGGCAAGGGGAGCCAGGCGGTTTCGGCTTGTTTACATGCATGCAAAGTTGAGTCGAAAGCAGGCGAAGTAAAATAACGGCACTATGGCTTGATGTGCCATTGATCTTGACTTGTGTTTTTTTTTCTGTGAGAGTGAGAGTGCAAGTGTTAGTGAGTGTCGATGGTCATTATGATGGCAAGGGGAGCCAGGCGGGTACGGCTAAAGTGAGTGAGTGTCGATGGTCATTATGATGGCAAGGGGAGCCAGGCGGGTACGGCTAAAGTGAGTGAGTGTCGATGGTCATTATGATGGCAAGGTGAGCCAGGCGGGTACGGCTAAAGTGAGTGAAGTGTTGTGTCGATGGTCATTATGACGGCAAGGGGAGCCAGGCGGGTACGGCTAAAGTGAGTGAGTGTCGATGGTCATTATGACGGCAAGGGGAGCCAGGCGGTTTCGGCTTGTTTACATGCATGCAAAGTTGAGTCGAAAGCAGGCGAAGTAAAATAACGGCACTATGGCTTGATGTGCCATTGATCTTGACTTGTGTTTTTTTTTCTGTGAGAGTGAGAGTGCAAGTGTTAGTGAGTGTCGATGGTCATTATGATGGCAAGGGGAGCCAGGCGGGTACGGCTAATGTGAGTGAAAAGTGAGTGAGTGTCGATGGTCATTATGATGGCAAGGGGAGCCAGGCGGGTACGGCTAAAGTGAGTGAGTGTCGATGGTCATTATGATGGCAAGGGGAGCCAGGCGGGTGCGGCTAAAGTGGTGAAAGTGCGCGCGAAATGAAATAGACAAACACACAAATACAATCAAGAACTCCCACACACAAACAGACAAATGCAATCAAAAATCGGCAAGCAGTTCCATATCATTCTGATGGGGAAATGTAAAACAATTAGACTTTAATGCCGTTATCCAAGAGTATCTTTGACTACTAATAGGTGAGTCTTTTCGTTTTTATACCTTTTTTACTTCTTATACTATTTTATTTGTATTTTTATTTCCACTTAGTGAAATGAAAGACAATCAGTCACGAAGTTCGATATCCAAGAGGTGCTTTGACTACTAAAAGGTTAGTACTTTGCTTTTTTCTTACTTCTTATACTGCTTACCTTTTCATTTTTTGTATCTTATATTTTTCTCAATATTTTATTTATTTTTTCATTTAAAATTTGTTCATATTGCTGTATATTTGGACTATGATAAATTTTTATTTAATATACATTTTTTAATTAAATTTAATCTGTATTTTGGCTATTCGCTGATGATGCGAATAATAAGGCAGGTGCAGTTTCCAGCAGGTTTAGATGTCTCAGGATAAGGTCCCTTAGACTATATTCTACCATTTGTTTTAAGCTTATTCAATTGTGATAAGGCTGTGTCTGATTATTTGAGCAATTTTGCATGCATTGAGTCTGGAGTGAGTGTTAGTCCGAGTACGGCAGGGAGATTGTATGCCCGCCAAAACTCAAACGTGGCACTTTCAGTGTTGTGAAGCTCCCTTTTGCTGGCGAGCTTGGTACTTGCGATAGCTATCGTGAAAGTAGCTGCCAGGACTTTGCCGCCAATATTGAAATTAAAGTGGGTTGTGGCTTGCTGCATTAAGAAATAAAATTGGGTAAAAAAAACATAAATGCGTTTAAGGATTAAGCGGAAAACTAAAACTCAAATCATTTAAATCAGAAATTTTCTTTTTGTTGCTATTATTTTTTTAGGATGCAATTTTGAAAAAGATTAACATAAGTTGATCGCATAGTAAGGTAGAAAAATGGACTTTAAAAAGATTTGATTTTTATATGTACCTTTCTTTGCTCTCTTTTCTTTTCGTAAATGTACGCAAATATTCGTCCAAAGTCTATTTTAATTTATCTACAAGTTTGTCCTTTGCTTCTTTATTGTTGAAAATATTTAATAAGTGCTTGAAGTTTGCTTAAAATAAACACGAAAAACTCTCCCGGAAGTGAAGTGGAACCTGGCGCTCACTCCGCATCCGCTCCCGTTCCCTTTCGCTTGTTTTGGGGTAGGGACGAGGACGAGCTTGTTGAAAATATTCCGTGCTTCTTTGACACTTTGGCAAAAGCTACCCACCCTGACTCCTACCACCCTGAACAGTCATTTTCTAATGTCTGTGTTTGGGAAATTTGTCGTTTGCACTGGGCAAATGTTTATTTATGTATTTCTTTCGCTGTTGGCACCCTTGCCATTCCCCCGTCCCCCTATTCCCGCGGGAGGTGCCGAGCTGAGGTGTGAAAAGGCGCTGAATTTAACCCTGATAAATATTTCCTGTGGTAAACTTTTGTTGAATTTGTTTTGCTCTTTATATTTTATCGCTCAATTAATTGAGTGAGAGGCAGGGGCGAGTGATAAATCGAGGGGAGAAAACGTCACAAATAGTCTGCCATTCAACGATTCCATTTCGTGAGATGCCGTTGCCAGGAGGTTATGGGCTATAAAAAGTCGGATCGACACACACACGGTTATCGCTCATACATTTCCATTCATTAGACGGGGGACGAATGACAGTGGATGGACAATAACTATGCCCATGGCCACGCCCCATCCAGGCAATTTGTAACGCCTTTTGCTGTCATCTCCTGTCGTGTCACAAAACATAATGGGTGTCCGTAAAAGTCTCTCAACCTTCCCAGTCTCCAATTGTCTCCGTCTATTTCGCCTGATAATGTCTCAATAAAATCTGTTTGGGCAGCCAGATACAAGATAAAGCCTGGGTAGGTGTGTGTGAGTGGGTGTATAAAAATATATTTGCCCATGTTTTGGCCAACTATTTTGTAATTACAAAAGTTGTAAATTTTTATGAGATTTTTGCAGAGCTTCTGTGAAGCCCCACGACATAGAGAGGAGCCAATATATTCCATGGAATTTTTGGCATGAAAGAGTTTTCCATTCGTTAACGATTACAACATCACAACATCTGGTCTTAATTGCTTTTCGGTGCAGCAGCAGCAGCAGCAGCAGCGAATTATAATTATTAGAAATTCATTTTGAATAGGGGTACTCTTCTTAATGACAATTTTGCAGCGTGGAATTATTCATGGGTACTTCGCAAATATTTGCTTGAAGCAGGAGGCACTCCACTTCTTGTAGTAACTTTTGACTTTTGATTTGCATAATCGCATGAACTGGTTTTTCTTTGGAGTTACTTAATTAGGAAGCAACTTTTAGCTTCGTTTTTCCTGAGGCTCCCTCTTAAAGACAGAATCTGTGTGCGCTGTCCGGCGTCTTTAACTTTCTCGAATGCATCTCTCAAGGCGAAATTGTTTGCTGCACTTTTGCTTATGGTTGGCGCCGCTGCTGCTGCTGCTGCTGTAATAAATAAAGTTTTAATTGCCCATTGCATTTTCTGTCCCTCCACGAAGAAGCATTCTTCGCATATCATAATTTAAGATACGCTTGCCCACAATTTCAATTAACTATTTTGCGATTGGAATTATGGCAATTAAGTGGGATTCAGAATCTCACGCTCTCGACCTCATCAAAATTCTAGACAAAGCGCCAGAGTTAGTGTCTAGACAACGAAGAGTTGCCCCCCCCCCACATAATTGGCCTGGCCATTGATAAAAGTTGAGTGATTTGGTGCAGGTTATGTTGGGCCGTGCCCCTTGCCCTCGAATACGTGACTGGGACACTCGAAGAGTTAATCGAAAATCATAAATTTAAGATAATCAATTTATGGAGCACGAAAACGTAATTTGTAGGCAAACAGTGCGACGATGTTTGGCTTTTGAATTTCCCTGCAACGTGGAATTTTCTTCAAGATTCAAGGCATAAAATTCCGGCAGACAAACAAATGGAAAATCTCGAACAAAAATTCTCCTTTGTCCTTGTCGTTCCGGTTAGGAGGGATGTCTTTCCTTCTAATTTCCTTTTATCGAATTTACGATTTGTTGGTCATGTCATCAGCTTGAAAACGACGACAACGACAAGGATACCGCATACCCCATGGCGGAGGGATGGAAGAAAAGGGCAGGGAAGTGTGGTGGGTTTCGGAATTTGTTTTTCTCTTTTGTGTCCATATTTTTTTGTTGCCTTGCTATTTGCTGTTGGTGTTGGCTGGCTGGCTGCATCAATCTTTGATTTGCAAATTATTTTGCATTCCACACAAGCGATTTGTGTGTGTTTATAGTAGTGGCAGCGAAGGGTTTAGGGTCTGCTCGGAAAAATTGTCACACATAAGGAACGTGTGGCTTAAGCTTAAAGAGCAATCACAGGAAATGTTTCAAGCGGATCTCTTGGGATTTATTAAAGGCTTGAGGCACTTGTGGAGGATTTAAGAAAATTATAGCCAACAGCCAGAATTTATTAGGCAGGAGAAAGGCAACACTTGTGGTGGAAACTTGTGGCAACATTTTTGAGAGTATAAAAACCCAACCACAACACTGATTTCCATTACGTTCCGCAGGGTTTTTCTCCGCTCAATTTCTCAACTACTTAGGTAGATAAAGGTGTCTCCATAAATAGACATTTTCATGCAGGATACGTGACCTTGTGCTTCGCTTTGGGGATAACTATAACCGCTCAAGTTTTGGGTATTATACCCCAGCTCAGTGGGATAGCAACAACAAATTGTTTCGCAAGTTTTGCTGGCAAACAAGAAAAAAACACTTGTCTATTGTCTCGTTTATCCAGGACATGCACTCAGACAGACTCGGCAGCTGCAGTCGAGCGCCGACGTCATCGTCTGTTATATATGGAGTCGCTGGCGGAATTTGAATTTGGAGTTTTGGCCTCAGCTGCAGTTTGTAAATGTCAGAAGCCGGCTTTTGCGTGGGTGTTCAAGGCACAAAAAGGGTTTTGCGGCGCCACATGACATTTGGCAGGCAACTACTGCCTGGGCACGGGTCCTGCGGCGACAGGCGAAAGATTTGCCCATATTTGTATGCTTCCCATAAATAATACAGCGAAGGAGACAAGAGATAAAGCCAAGAGTTATTGGCATTGTGGCATTCCGTGCTCAAAGTTCAAAAATTGAATGATGAATGGACAAGTTTATTGACATTTATGACTGGATAATGATGAGGATTTAAGTGATGAATTCTCGTACTTTGAGCAGCAGTAGGACTGAGAATTGGGTCTTCAATTTAGAGCCTGGAGTTGCTGTTTTAAAGCTAAGCCAAACATTTTTCAATCTCTTCCAAGCCCAAGTAGTCGCCGGGGGGGCTGAGTGCAGCTCTGACAGCCAGATTGGGGCACGTTTCAGCTCATATGTGACCGCATTTGGCAATCGTTTTTTGCTCTGGTGCTGAGAGTAGCCAGAGTACAGAGAGTACAGCTACCAGATTGCAGTGCGAGGCGAAATAAATGTTTATAATTCAAGGAAAATGCTTGCCAGCAGCAGCACCCACAATGGCAGCTCCTACATGTGTGTGTTGTGTGCCGATTGTTGCGCTCTTTTTGTTGTCGGTTGAGGCAACATGGGAACTGCCTTATTGCCTGGCCGGTACATGTCCGTGTCCTGCATGCGTCAGGACGAACCCCACTTGAGTGAATTGACTTTAAGTTTGAAAATAAATTTGTGCCAGGAATAGCCAGCCGCTGAAAGAGATTCCCAGCCACTTGGGAATGCAAATGAAAGTGCGGTCGGGTGTACGTATACCGGCTAAGAACATTTTTTTGTCTGTACCTTCCCCGTGACGTAAACTCATAAAAACCAGAAAAGCAAGTCCCGAACATGGCTCCATCATCCGTCATGCCAGCGGCTGGGGCATGGCCGGAGATGGCGCTCAGCTTTTACAACTGTTGACAGCAGCAGCAGGAGCAGCATTCGAGGGGCATGGAATCCCGGCTAAGCTGATTTGTTTAACGCGCGAGGAGCAACACAACACAACACGAAGCTCGAAGCGCGAAGCTTTCCACTCAATGAAAGTTTGCCAAAGTAGCAACAAAGAACACGCGGGTGTCAATGACTTGGTGGTCGTGGTCCTGTCTCCGGTCTTGGATCTCCATTGTGCCCGGCCCCCTTTTTTGCTAATGAAACTGGACAGGGGCAGCGGACGGCTCCGCTGCGAGCAAAAGCGCTTAAGTCAATTTGATTTTGGCTCAAAGAGGGTGCAAGACAGAATGCTACAGTCCAGGGGCAGGGAGACAAAGTTCAGCTGTCCGTGCGCGTGTTTCCGCTTAAAAGTTTTCTGTTTTTGCTCCAACTGATGTCGTCAGCGAAAAGAGTCGACAGAGTCGACAGAGAATTCTGTGGACTGTGTGCGGCGGCTAATTGAGATTTAATGACGATGACAATTTGATAAGAGGATTTGCTGCATTGTTCAGAGCAACCCAAAAACAGCAATCGCAGTGACGCCAACACTCCGTCCCGTCCCTGCCTGTGGTGATGCTGTGGAATAGCGCTCTAAATGGAAACAGCCATTGGGATGCGCTGCCATGCAATCACATGAGCATTTTACGGGGCAGTGAACAAAAAGAAGAAAACTTCTTTAAGGAGTCACAGTCGGGCAGTGGAAAGAGGAGCGGGAATAGCAGCAGGAGCGGGACTGAGAGGAGCTCCAAGGCGCCACAGCCAGACAATGGCTGTAAAATAAGTGGAAAAATTGAACTAAAAATTGAAATAAAAGCGATTGTGATTGAAATTGAAATGGAAAACCCCGAGACCATTTTTGTTGGTGTGGCTGATTCTGATTCTGTCATCAAAAGGAATTCAATTTGAGCAAAATTCGTGGAAGAGCAAAAGATATTTTTTGTAACTTCCTGAAATGAAATATTTAGGGGACAAAAGTGGTCAAAGCAAAGGAAAACTGCACAAATGTAACAAGCAAAGAGCGAAGCTCTAGCAATACTTTAACTAAAAATGAAAGAGCAAAACTAACCATGAATTCCGCTGCAAAACTGCGACTAAAATGTTCATTCCAACTGTCAATAGATAGATAGATATTATTAGTGGTATTTTTATTTGATTTACCCACCCAATTGTTATTATTTTATACGGCAGCAGCAGACCCAGCGCCTGCCCTCCAACTCTGCATAGAAAGTTGCCATAAATTTGACTTTTTCACCTCTTCAGCCTGCGAACTTTTTCCCCTTCAATCGGGCAGACTTTGTTGCCCCACTTTTAGGGGTCAAGGAGGGTATTATTTGAACTGTCAATAGCATTTATATTTTCTTACATTTAACCACGAATTTTGTTGATTTTTATTGAGATTTAGGACGGCCGCCAAACTCCTTTTTCCCCACTGGGTTTTTGCGCTTTGATGTGGGTTTGGGTCGCATATATATTTATAATTATTATTGGCATTTTCAAGAACGAACCCATTCATTCCCATGCCCTGCCCTTACCGCTTATGCCGCTTGAACGCTTCGTTTTGACCCTTTTTTAGTGGCCCCATGATAGCGGTCAAAGGCGCTTTGCTCTGTGTCAAACACCGAATAAAAATACAAATTTGTTCAACCATCAAAGAGCGTACAAAATGCTTTTTCTTTTTCGCTCAACACAACAACTTTTCTCTTGTCACTTTCGCGCATTCAATTAATGCGACAAATGTGTTTGTCTTTCGGAATGTTTCCTTACACTTTTTGCAACCCAAAGTTTTGGCTTTTTTTTGTGTATACAAGACAATACGTGACTCGTCCGAGTCCAATGACTTTATAGAAGTGGCTTTGCTATGCCATTTTTAAAGCGATTCTTGGGATCCAAACTTGGACAGTTTGCTGTGTGACTTGGAATCAATTAACATGTTTGGCTGGCCGCAGTGAGGGCCGATAAGCGAGTGTGCCCCCACAATATAGACCACTTTGAAAAATTTAATGTCCACAAACTGTCATAAAGTGAAAGTGCACAGCAAAAGCTATAAGCACAGCGGGGTAAATGGCACTCCCTGCCACTGTGGTGTCGAGTGTGGAGGCAGCTAAAGCTGTCAGCTTCAAGAATTTAAGTTCGACAGGGAGCCAGCCAGCTACTACTTGGGGACTGCGTGCTGTGTGTGAAAAATACACGGTGCAAAAAAAAGGGGTGCCCCACAGTCAAAAGAGGCTTAAGAAAAGACACAAAAATTTGTGAAAATTATTGGCTTAAAATTATGCATTCAAACTGCAAGTTTTTGGTATATATTTTGATCAGTTCTTGGCTGCAGGAGGAAGCTTTTTGTTAAGTGTAGAGCAGACAACCGCAGGCTGTAAGCGAAGCGAGCACACACACATAAGATGTGTATATATTATACATATATGCACACATGAATAACCCCTTGGTGTTGCTTGGTCCTCGACATATCATCGCACATTCTGCACATCTTGAGGGCTGCTTCAGGGGTTCTTGGTTCTTGGTGGGCGTTTACTTGGGGGGCGGAGCGTTGACTGTCATTTTCCTGCGCCTGCAGCTTTCATTAGTTCAATGTCAATGTTGTGTTTTGTGTCTTCGCCTTGGTCCTGAACCTGTAACCGTTCCCGTTCCCGTGTCTCCTATTTGCACTCTTTTTCTTTGCTTTTACCTTCCTTTTTTTTGTAATTTTAAGCGCATGTTTTGTGTCCTCCGTGCCACCTGCCTGTGTGTGGCAACATGCTGCTGATTAAATGACAAAAGCAAAGCTGCAGGTGTCCTGCATTTGAAATACTTTGCAGCACCATCGCCACCCGCTGTCTCTGGGCTGTAACTAACGAAATGCAAATTAAAACTGCTTTCTCATGTTGGCAAATGCAATTCCAATGAAACATCCAGCCATCGATCGCAGAGTACTGCCTTAAAGAGCCTCTTCCTGCTACACTTGAATATGTCCTTGACTGTGGGTAGGACTTGCCATGCGGAAGTTGGGCCCAAAAGTGCCGCTGCGCCTAATGCCGTCTACAAAGCAGTTAGCAAAGCAACCGATGATGGCCATGGCAACAACTTCATAGCAGTCCAGTTCAGTCGCATGCAAACTTTATTAATTACGCGCCCCAATGGCCAAGACCACCGGCAAGACCACGCTGTGGCAGGGCGTCCGGGAGTGGGCAGGAGGGAGGGGTGCTGCTTTGGCAGTCCGATTTCCGCGAAAACTTTTGCCGTTCCGTTTACTATTTTTCTTATTTTTCTGTTTCCAACTGGAGTTTTCGTCTTCTCCCTAAACCATTTTCCACATGCAATTTGCACCGAAGAACGAAAATCAAACAGAATAACTTTTTTTTAATTAAAAATTTAGTACTTTTCATTTGGGGAACTACGAAACGGGGGGCTGCCATCACGTGGCAATAACAACAGAAAATGGAAAAGGTCGTGGGCTAAATGAAGTTCAATGCAGACTTAAAATAGACTGGAATTTGATTCAATTTTTGGTTGCAAGTTTAAATCAAATCAGCCATAGAAATAAAGCAAGTTGGCAGCGCTTTGCCGTGCAACCCTGCGCAGTACAACCCCTTTCCGTGCTGCAACCCTGTTGGCCCAAAAGTGTCACATCATTAGGCACAATTTTTGCAATTGTTTTAGAAATACATTTTCGCTCTCCTCAGCTTTCATTTAGAAATGCCAAATAAACCACAAAGCATCAAGAAAGAGCTACCGGAAAGCCACTTAAACAGTGAGTTGACGCCACCGCAGCTGTCGGAGATCGGTTTGGCCACCAGCAGCCGAATGGCACTGCTGCAGCAGTTAAAGGAGCGAAGCACCGCCAGCCACCATGATGAGCTCTTCGTAAAGCGGCCCGTGTTCGGCAAGCGGGGAACAAGCGGCGCAAAGGCCACCCTGCAGTTGGGCGAAGCTCAACCAACAGACGATTTGGTGGCGGAGGACAACCACTTGGCTGTGGGCAGTCAGGTGGGAGCGCTGGAGCAGCGTTTAACTCACTTAATGAATTTAGTGGAAGTACAGCGCTGGATGTGGGCAGAGTTTGCCTTGTCGTTCATAGACGAGCCCATAGTGAACGGCACGTGGTACGATCTGAGTCGGCTCATGGAGGGTGTTCACTGCCGCATTACGGCACGTTGCATGCCACGCCGCTACTGGCAGATGGTGCGTCAAGTGTTTGGCAAGCCGCGTCGCTTCTCGCAGTCGTTCATTGACCACGAAATGGCCGACTGGCAGTTTGGACGTGAGCAAGTGCGGCAGCTGCAGCAGGGCACCTTCCAGCGGCACAAGGACAGTGAGGAGCCGCTGCCGAGTCGCATACCCATGCCACTGCCGATGGACGCCAAGGTGACTGCCTTTCTGCAGAAAGGATTCGGCCACGGGGTCGTCGTCAAGCAGGAGCCCAAGAATAACACGTATCTGGTGAAGCTGAGCATTGGTGACGGCGCGAAGACCTGGCTGCACTTGCCCGACACCCAGCTGCAGGGCGAACTGTGCTGCGAGAGTCTGCCGCTGTCCATTATGATGGCCGTCAGCAATAAGCCGAAGCCCCGGGAAGTTGTCGTCAAGCTGCAGAAGGACAAGGAGAAGAAGGAGCAGGCGCAGGGCACCTTCTCGAGAGCCGGCTACAGTCAGACGCTGCTGGAGTCCGTGGTGACTGTGAAGAATCTGCTGAGTATCAAGAGGAAGACCGTGCGCGATTTTACCGCCCTGAACAAGGACTTTGAGTTGCTCACCACGGCACAGGCGTCGGGTCGCCGCGATAACAAGCCGGAGCGTGATGCAATGCAGCGTCGTGTTGCCGCTCACATGATCACCTTGCATCGCGTCAACGATGATCTGCTGGAGCCGCTGCGTGATCTGCATCAGTTTCTGCACGAGTACAAGGACGTTGAGGATCAGAAGGGGAAGACGCTGTCGGCATGCGAATGCTTCCAGCAGTGCCGCCTGCAGGCCGATCTGGATCTCAAGTCGGCCGAGACACAGCTGGGACTGGTGGTCAAGTCGGATGCCACCCGTGACTTGATTCGCACACTCCACACGCTCCTCTATCTGTTTGGCGCGTTGAGCGGTGAAAATGGCGCCGACATTCGCACCATTATCGATGACATTTTGGCCAGCACCATGGAGAATCTGCCGCCCGTGCTGGGAGCTCACTTCAAGCAGATGATTGGCCAGATTTCACCTATCTGTGAGTCCTTTGGACGCGGGACAGAGAGTCCCCAAGAGCAGCCTGCAAATGAGCATGCAATGGCCCATCAGGAAACCACTGTACAGAGCATCAACCCAATTTCTGTAAATCAGGATATGGACAACTTTGACGACACGATGGAGCCAATGCTGTACAATCTTTTCGAGTTATAAAAAGCGCAACAAAATAAATCTGTGCCCACACTTTATGGCATAATTAGAAGCCATTGAGAGTACTTTTTGTTGTTAGAGTTTAGTGCCATTTAAGGCGTTCCTTGTGCACCTTTTAATGCCCCCAAAGTAGATGTCGACATGCCATACATTTGACAGATTGGCCAACAAATAAGTGTCACAAGTTCCGGAAGAGGAGCCAGTAGCTGGCAGAGACTTGAGGCCTGCAGCCTGCAGAAATATTTAAATGTTTCGGTAGCATTTCAGCTTCCATTTGCCACCAAGTTGCACTCTGTCTCAGCCCTGCCCATAAATTCGAATTTAAAGTTTGTTTTGCTATTTTTTAATTAGCTGTTGGATGAGTGCTGCTAGCTCGTAAATTGTGTGGCCAAGTCCGAGCACTCGTTGGGACGCCATAAAGACATCATTAATATGCCCACAGCAGTGCAGCTGCGTTTTGCAGCACGAAAGAAAAATGATCAGCAAAGGAGCGGGCCAACAATGTGTGCTGTGTGTGTGGGTGGACCTGGACCCTGGACCCTGGACAGTGTCCACTGCTTCAGATTGGCGACTCGTAAATATTTATAATGCATTGCAGATGCACAGGGTGGGGGCAAAAATGTAACAAATGGCAGCAAATAAATTGTCCCAGCTTGGTCCATGGACATGTCTAGCTCTGAGCTATTTTCGGTTGAAGTGTGCCCACAGATACTGGTGGCAGGAATAAGTGTGCCACGCGTGGCTAAATGGTTGCCAATATGCATTCCAGATGACTTAAGTTTTTTTCCTTGCTTGACACTTGATCATCAATTATATTTGCGCGTGGCGGGGCATCGTTTCAACTGAATTGAATCGATACATAACTACTTGAGTACACACACATAGACATGTATAGCCCTGAAAGCAATCATATAAAAACGCCAACTTAATTGATTAACGATGGCGCTGGGCGCTGGGCGCTGGCATGGCCATGGAAATGGCTTAATCCGCATAGCAAAGAAACTTTCGCTCCTACTCCCTGCCTGCACCATTTGCTTTATTAAATTGTCATCTATGGCTGGAGCTTTTGGGTTATGTTTTTGGCTTCTCGCTTTTGGTAGTCGCTGGGAATTGGGTCAGAAAAGTGCGCGCCAGCCTGCTGATTAGACTTGTGGGAGGGAGTGGGCGTGCTCATGTTTTTGCCAGCTCCTTTATCCTGCGGTGTGTTGCCAGGGCTCTAAGTCTGAGCATTTATCGCGCTGCTTTCTGCGAATGTTACACGGAGGGTTCCACGATGATCGACGAGAATGATGCCTGGCATTCAGGGGATAGAAAAGTGTGGATAGCTTTTTGGGTTGATCAATCGCTGTAGCTTTTATCCACGATAAGTCACGGATGCTTTTTGTTACCTCAACTGCTTCTGCTCTTAGTTTTTACCCGAAATTGCCAGCTGCTCTTGCTTATTGCATACAAAATTCATATGCCCAACGCCTGCCAGCAGCACTAGAGGAGCTGGAAACTGAAGCATTTTGTGGGCCTGTAAATCAAGGCGTGTGTGCCCGAGGGCGTGCGTATGTGTCGGAAGATGATTTATGAAACGGGCAGCAGTTTGCGGACACTGGCCCCGGTCAGCGCGTGAATACAAATGCAAAAATGTGCAACAAAAAGTGGCTGCCACGGGCAAACAATTGGAGGGCACAGCCGGTGACGGCATTGATGGCCCAAAGCGGAAATAATGGCTTGAGTTTGGCATCGGTTTGGTTTTTGGTTTTGGTTACATTTTCGCTTAACTTATAAATTACAAGCAATGAGTGATTGACGTAGCGTGCGGCAGCTGGACGTTGCTTTAATTAGGACTGAAATTTATTTTGAGATAAATATTAAATATTTAACGGCTCCTACTTGTATTTTATTAGGGCATTGTGTGCTTTGGGGCGTTGTAGAATATGCTTTGAGCACTTTTAGCAGCTCTGCTTAAGGCTTAATTATTGAACTCAATTTCCAGGCAGTTGGTGTCTGCCCTGCGGAGCGTATTTTGAGCACAGAGAGACCGGACGGACTTCTGGCCAACAATCAGAGTTGGACACATGCAATAGCCTTGCCACTCACACACACACACACACACACACACACGCACAACATTTGCACAATCGCAACGAACGCCTTCAGTGGATATGCAAATCGTTTATTTATTCAACTGCCATGTGGCCAGTCAGCCTTCGGATGGGGCCTTTTGCTGTCTGCACTGCATAAAAGTATACAAATGTGTGTGTGTGTGTGTGTGTGTGTGTCTACCCTCTACTCCCCTTCATGTTTGTTTGCCATTCAGATCTTGCATCTCTCAAATGAGTTTTTGGGGGACATTTGCAGACACAAATTATAATGTGCTATAATTTGGTTTAATGTACGCACATTGAAACCCTAACCGCCGAGCAGCAACAGCAAAAGTCCTTTTATTGCCCCCAAGGCTGATGCTGTCACTGCTGGCCCTGTCCCTGTCCCTCCTGCTGCTCTGTGGCATTGCTCATACGCAGCGTGAGCCATGGCCGGCAAGGGATTCCAGCTAACGATAAGCTGGTTGTATGTTCCATGAAGCATTTATGCACCGACCAAGGTACAGCTGATTGTGGCAGCATTTTAAAGATATTCCAAATACAGATAAGGCTTAAAGTTCAAAGTGTCGCCGGAAAGACAAGCATCCTAAAGCGATTCTCTACCCTAAATCCACTTATGGGGCTGTGCTTTTGTGGCTTACGGCTTGCATAACCACTCCAAATCGAAGAGCACTCGTCTCGTGTGTTTCAATTGTAGGTTTAAGCTAGTAAACGTTGGGTTTGTATTTATGGAAATCTACTTGGAAACACACACAGAGAATGTGTGGCTCATTGTGGCATGCCTCAACGTTTCAATTGTGCTCCGAATTTTGAGGCTAAGCTTGTGCAATGCAAGTCTAAAGCTGATTGTCGGAGACACTGCTGCCCATCCGTCAGCCCTTGGTGAGATTACTGGGCAGTGGCTTATGGAGGCCGTGAACAGCAGTCGTGGGGCTGCCGGCAATACATTTTCCACAAATAATTGCGCCTGGTGACCGACGCAGCTGTTGATGCTATCTGGACAATGATTTATTTAGCAGCTATCGGATAATTTAAAGTTTCCACAAAGCACAGAGCGCACCCTTAACATGATTTAAGTAACTGTCGATGCCCCCAAGCTGCCTTACACTCCCCCTCACTCCATTAGAGTGGCTTGTGGCAGCCGCTGATTAGCATATAAATCAAGTGGATTTCAGGCTTCGTCTCGAGGTATTAATTAGGGCAAAACAACAGGCAACAGTGTGTCCACCCCGCAGGGTCCACACAGGGCGGTCAAGAAATTAACTTTAGTCTTGTAAACTTGATACAAAAAGTTAACGTTTCGGTTCTTACTTTTGCTGTCTTTTTTTGTTTTTGTTGCAAAAAAGTTTTGGGCCAAAAACTTTGTGCTTAAACTTCCATTTGGCTGCGAGGTATTGATCAGCTCTCTTACCCTTCCTACAGTTGCTGAATTGTTTTAGCCATATCAATGCATTCCACGTGGATTTGCCTTGCCCACAGCCATTCAATGTGTCGAATAAATTGAGAGGAAAAGAAAATGTAAAGCGTTTTTTACACTTAAGGAAATGGAGAAGCCCAGTGCCAGAGGCAGTTGGAGAGGCAATTAATAGAGCAACCTTTGGTGCACACTTTAAATTAACATTAAATGCAAGCAACTAATTAGTAACGGCCACAGCTACACCACAAAAACGAGCTCCAGTGTATAGATTCGATTTATTTAGCTGCCAAGTTCCTGTTTTCTTTCTCCTCTCACGCAAATTACCATAACAGAGGAGTTGGAGGCGGGATATCGCCAGGCTCTGCTCTGCTCTGGTGCCTGAACTTCCTCATTGGCTTTCTGCTTTCTGCCTTTTGCCTTTTCCGCTGTTGGCCCGCGGGGCAGCAGCTTATCCCCAGCACGGTCTGGCCTCCTCCTGCTTGCTGGCCAATTTGGCTTTGGCTTTTTTAGAGCTGTAGAATTTTCGACCGTGGGGCATGCAACAGAGATCCGTTAAATTGCGGCAGATTTCAAAGCCGACTAGCTGGCGGCTGAATGCGATTTAATGAATTTATGTCAAGGTGCGGCGAGCCCAACTCCCTGGCACCGGCTGTGGCGCTGGACAAGTGTCGGATTTGGTGCTCGAAGGCGACAGCGACTGTCAACAATAAAGCCTGAATGCCATTTTAATTGGCGCCTCGGGCTCGGGCGGTGTCTGCTGACAGCTTAGTCAAATGCTGGGCTCCAAAAGCCACCCCCTGCAGCAGCTACCACGGGAATGGGTGCTGGCTTCCCCTCCATTTGGCCAATTAAAAGTTGTCAGCGAGATCTGAACCACGGAACCGCAGCCAGCTCCTGCTGACTGGTGCCAGTCTTGGCCGAAAGTAGCAAAAGTTTTAGTGAATTAAATGCATCGGAAATGGCAAAGTCCGTGGCGGTTCCTGGGGACTCATCGCTGGCTTAAAGGTCAGGGCTTCCAGGCACAAAACTTTGCTATCCAAAGCTAAATTTCACAAGAAAATTTATGACTTTCCCTTAGAGGAAGATTTGGCCAAGTTTTCTCCGATTTTAGCGTCACAAAACATTCAGCACACACATCGATTTGGGTTACGTTTAAGGATCGAGAATGAATTTTGCTTTAACCCGCAAAGTGCTGCACATGGGCGGTGGCCGTGTGCTGACGCCCAACACTTTCAATGTCCGCCAATTGCTGAACACCTTCGACACGATCGTCTACGCGGCGGATGGAGTGCTGTGGCGCCACGAGGAGGCACTCCATGGAGCTGCCGATACATTCAACGCTCTGCGTGGCATGGGCAAGAATGCTTTCATATGCACCAACAATTCCTCCTACTCCTGTCGCGATCTGAGCAAGAAGGCCAACAAGCTGGGCTTCATGGTAGCCGAGAATGAGATCCTGTCCTCCGCGCAGGCCCTCGCACGGTTCATGAGGGAGCGCAAGTTCCAGCGGAAAGTTTACATTGTCGGTGGGCAGGGCATCAAGGATGAACTCAAGCTGGTGGGCATCGACAGTCTGCCGCTGGACACGGCCAGCATGCAGGAGAATTCGTTGGCGGAGCAGGTGCAAAAAATGTATTTCGATGCGAATGTGGGCGCCGTAGCCGTTGGCATGGACAAGGACCTCAATGTGGTGAAGCTGACCAAGGCGAGCATTTATTTGCGGAATAGCCAGACCCTCTTTGTGGCCACCAATCGGGATCGTGCGTTTCCCGTGGCTGCCGATCGACATGTGCCCGGTGCGGGTGTCATGGTGGCTGCCATCCAAGCGGTGGCCAAGCGTCCGCCCTTCACCTGCGGCAAGCCCAGTCCCTATGTCTGTTCCCATCTGATGCGTCAGGGCGTCATACAACCAGAACGCACTCTGATGGTGGGCGACACGTAAGTTTCTGTCTGCACTGACTTCCCCTTTTCATGAATTTTCCACAGCATGTACACGGACATCCAATTTGGCTACAACTGCGGCTTTCACACTCTACTCGTGGGCACTGGCGTCAGCAGTCTCAAGGATATTCGCACTGCTCAGGCCTCGAAGCAGCCAATGATTTATCAGCAAATACCCGATTTGTATTTGCCCAGACTCTCGGATTTGTTGCCATTTTTACACTCGCGCAATCGATAGGCAGACGCCAGGCAAAAGTTTCTGCTACTTTTACTCAACTCAGAACTCTCTTTATTGACTCTTTACTGTCTTGGCTGTGGCACCTTTGGTTCATCTATGTTTATCTGTGCATAATTGTTTTAGTTATTAAATTTGTGTGGCACTGAACAGGCTTCCAATTCACACAATGGACGTCCTGCTGGAGTATCCTGAGAGCCCTCTGACTTTTATTATTTCTGCTTGTGCTTTTTGTGCATGGTTTATGGTTGAATTTTTTGTCTGTATCACTCTTCAGCCTCTGCTTTATTAATCCATTGAATACTGCGTAGATCTTACAAGCAAATCAATGAAAATTCTTATATTATTCGCACAAATTTGAGGGATTTAGTGGGTCTTTAGATCTAGCTACAAATGATAGAAAATTCGTAAATTCATCGCAGAAATTCGAGCTAAAACTCTGTTTATATCGGGACAAAAAATCATCAACAATTCTTCAATAATTCGCAGACATTCAAGGTACTTGTTGGGTCTTAGATCGTGCTTCAAATCACAGAAAATTCTTCAATTAAACTTTGGGTTGTGTCTTTCCTTGCCCTTGCTTTCAAATCTAGTACTTGCTCCGTGCAATGTCAAGTATTTTACACTTTGAAACCCTCACAAAAATCCGAATAATTCTAAGCCAAGTCGTCATGCTCAAGCGCAGCTGCACGGATCTCACCAAAATACCCAAAGAGAAGGTGCGCCAGTGGCTGTCCACCATCGAGTCGGTGATCTTCGATGCTGATGGTGTGTTGTGGCACTTGAATCTACCCATCGATGGTGCGGTGGAGACTTTAAATATAATCAAGAGCACGGGCCGGCAGACCTTTGTGGTGACCAATCACTCGGGCTTACTCACTCAAGAGCTGGCCCAGAAGGCCACGCAGTTTGGCTTTGACCTGCAGGAGGGACAAATGCTGAGCTCGAGCGTGTCCGTGGCCAAGTTTCTGGGCTCCAAGGGGTTCAAGAAGAAGGCCTACATTGTCGGCGAGCCGGCCTTAGTCGGTGAGCTGGCCAAGGAGAATATTTGCAGCTTTCTTGTGCCCAAGGAGAAGCTGCTGCAGCCCATGGAGCAGTTTGCCAAGGACATGCATCTCGATCC
Source organism: Drosophila guanche (assembly GCF_900245975.1). Classification (NCBI taxonomy): domain Eukaryota; kingdom Metazoa; phylum Arthropoda; class Insecta; order Diptera; family Drosophilidae; genus Drosophila; species Drosophila guanche. The sequence goes on along the minus strand of NW_022995744.1, from coordinate 9,871,368 downwards.
CGAAGTGGGTGCCGTTGTCATTGGCAAGGATGAGGGCTTCAATGTGCCCAAGATAATACGCGCCAGCTCCTATCTGCAGGACCCAAATGTGCTCTTTCTGGGCACGTGTCTGGACACTGCCTATCCCGTGGGCAAAGATCGCATAATTGTGGGTGCCGGTGCCATGGTGGCGTCCATAAAGGCCATCACTGGCCGCAAGCCACTGATACTGGGAAAACCGAATCCCTGGATGATCGATCAGCTGCTGCAGTCGGGAAAACTTAAGCCAGAGTCCACGCTGATGGTGGGCGATACGTGAGTAGAGCTGCTCAATCTTAGCTATGTCTCAGCTGTAATAATTGCAACCTCGCTGCAGTCTCTATACGGATATGCTGTTTGCCAGCAATTGTGGCTTTCAATCTCTGTTGGTGGGCACGGGCGTCAGCACGCTGAAGGATGTGCGTTTATGTCGCAACTGCGAGGAGCAGCAGAAAAGGGAAATGCTCCCAGATACCTATTTGCCTTCATTGGCACACTTGCAGGAGTTTCTTTGTTAAGCTCTCTCCCTTTTCTGTGCCTTTGCTTTGATTTTGCTGTTACTTTTGACACTCCCACACGCTGACACACAAATATAACTTGCCATTTATTTCAAATATACAAAATACAAACCATTAAAATTAAACTGAGGTGTCTGCAAATGCAAGTCCAGGAATGGATCCACTGTCTCCAGCTGCACTAACATAGGTGAGCACGTTCCGCATGCCACAAATCCCCATTTAAGACTTTAAGCTCAAGGACAACACTTCAGGACTGCCAGAATGTCCAAATATAGAAAAAGAAATCATCGCAGAAGAAGTCTCAGTGCTGGTGGCAGCATCAGCCTGGCCTTGGCTGTCCTGCTGCTCTTTGCGCTGTGGCTGCAGCTGTGTGCCGCACGCAAGGTGCGACCCAAAAGAGCCGCCCGTGCGGGTCCACAAATCTGGCGCGAGGGTTACTCCGGCGATGGCACCACGCACGAGCAGCTGGGGCAGGTACACTTTCCGCCCGTTCAGTTTTCCAAATTCCAGCCGGTGATGAATTACACAGCGCGAGACAAGTCCACGAGATCGCTGGATGGTCTGTTGAAATTCTCGCGCACTTTCTACGATAAAATATTTCCACTCGTTTCGCGCGTGCCCAGAGGTGAGCAGCGGAAAGGACTCTCCATTTTGGGTCGAGTATTTATATTTGGTTTAATTTATTTGCCAGGCTACTTGCAGTTTGTGGGCACGGATCACATGAGAATGGGCCCGAAGGTGGATAAGAATGATTGGGCCGCTTGGCTGTCTGCCCATTGGATGTTTTGGCTTTGGGTGATCTTTCTCGTGGCACTCATTATCCTGATGCCCCTGCTAGGGTGAGTAGAGCACTTCGCGATCCCCTGGCATCCCCTTTAATGTTTAATTAGTTTAATTTGCTCGTTGGATCAGCGTGTTGTATTGCTGCTTTTGTTGTTGTCGCTGCAGGCAGGGCTGTCCGCCCTGCATGACGGTGGAGAATCGACGACGACGCTTTATCTTGGGCGGTTGTCTGGCTCTACTCATTATACTGATCGGGTAGGTAATGCTGCCCAGACACTTGTTTGCTTCACTCTCAGCTCACTCTCTTCAGTTTGTGCATGGCTTTGGCTTTCTACTCAAATGGCTTGCTGGAACGTGGCCTGGCCAAGACCAAGAGAACGCTGGAAATAGGCAGCGTGGACACTTGCAATTTCCTATACTCCGTGGAGGCGCATGTCAATCATTTGCTTGTGAAAAACTATGAGGAATTGTCCACGCATCTGGTGGCCATGATCATGAGTAACGAAATTCAATTTGCTTTTGCCTTTTAATCATCCTTTTCCTACCCCAAACCAGACGCACCCCAGCACATAGCTGCGGACCTAAACGATGCTTCGGATGCCAATTCCCTTGTGGAATTGGATCGTATATTTAGCAATTTTGATTACATATCAGACGTGCTCGAAAGTGGTCAATACACTGACAAAATGGTCAGAGTCACGGCCATGCGTTTAAGAGATGGTATGATATGGCCAGTTAGAGTCTTTTCCTTAATCCCAACGATTGCCTTTCCCGCACAGCTTTGAGGGGCGTCAAACGTGACGTGAACTTTGCGGCAACTGTACTTTGTGGCAGCATGGAGTGCATCAAGTTTTTGGGTCGCACTGAAATCGAATATCTCGACACCTCACGCTGCTTGCATCCGGAAAAGGTGTGTCTCTGTGTGTGTAAATTTGAATAGAAATCTCTCAAATTCGTTGCCCATTTAGATGCCCGAAATTGATTCCATTCTGCCCAGCATGAAGGCACTTATCGAGCATATGCACCGGCCCGGGGAGGCACTCGAAAAGTTGCACGAGATGACCGTGCTGATTACAGAGGAATTGGAACGCGTCGCTGCACCCATCATTCGGGACATACAGAAGGGAAGGAAGTTGTTTAAAAAGCAGGCAGATCGCATCAATGAAATCATCGATGTGGTCATCAGTGACATACACCTGTACACGCTGCGCACCACGCGAGCATTCGATGATCTCTACGATAGGTTCAATGAGACGCGTTACTATGCGGTGCTGTACATCTCCGTGTCGGTGATTGTGGTATGGAAACTCATGGCACTCCCCCAGCTAAGCTCTAGCTCCACCTTTATTTAGATCCTGATTCTACTGATCTTTGCCCTGATTTTTGGCAACTTTGGCAAACGTGTCACTGGCGTGGAGGATGGTGTCTTAAGCCAAAAGATTGGTTCGTACTTTTTGTTAGTGTGAGTCGCTCGTTGCCTTTACTCGTCCCTCACTGAGTGAACCTTTTTTGTTACCTTGCAGCGCCATGGTGCTGATATTCTGTGTGGTATCCATTATGCTTATGATGAGCCTGTTCTATGTTGTCATTGGCGCTGTGGCTTACAAAGGCGCCTGCGCGCCACTTTACGCACAAAAGTCGGCGCCAGCCAAGCCCATCGATGAGCCCAGATCAGAGGGCGAAGAGAATGATCGAGAGCGCAGTGGCAGTACGGCATCCAAGCTATCAAATCTCATCAACGAGTGTGAGGGTGAGAACATGATCTTCCAGTATTTGCGTGAGAATCGCATCTATGATGTGGATGACATGGTGCGCATGCGCGTCATGTCCCCCATGGAATCCAATTTTGAGCTCTTTGAGGATGTGGATCTATCGAATTTCACGCTAGTCACCGAGGAGGATAAGGAGGTGTACTTGTCGGTGTCGAAGCAGGAGTTGGGTATTATACATCCCTCGCTGTGGTATGATCATCTGTGCTACGATTATGTGCCCATTCCTTTCGATAATTTGGCACTGGCGCTGAAGAGAATGGCCAAATCGTTGTCGTGGAACAACTATCGTGGGGCGAGGTCTGCCTTTGAGAATGAATACATAAATCTGCTCACATTCTATTGGGCATACGCACCCACTCTGAATGGACATATCTCTGATTTGATTACAGTCGTTGAGGATGTCGACGAATCGATTCTCTATCAACACTACAACTTTGGCGACTCGCTGCGCATTCTGCTGAAAAATGTTCTAAGCACTGAGATGTTTATACGCGATCTGGGCAAGACGTATCTGGCGAACATTGGCAAAAACCTAACCGCTGTGATCAATGAACAAATCGATGACTACATCAAGATGGTTGTCTACGATGCGAATCACGAAATTGGAAACTGTCAGCCGCTGAGTTACATTTATGATCGCAGTTTGGATACAATTTGCAGTGAAATGGTTGACCCCATAGTGAGTAGTTGTTAGTATTTATTCAATGATTGATTGTACTTGTAACGATGTGTGTTAGATTGGCTATTGGATGGGCATTGTGTTGTCTGCCTTCCTGCTGATGATTGTCCTGTGTATAAGCCATCGTTTGCAGTGTGTGTACAGGCAGATACACTTGAAGCCATATGTGCCTGTTAAGGTGACATCAGGTGCGAGGTGCGTTAGGTGTACTTTAAAGTAGAAAAATGATTACCAGACCTATCCACAGCTGTCCATTTTGCATGACGCGATCGCAGAGGCTGGCTGGTGGTGATTGTGACTGCCTTTCTCCCAGTGTCACAATTATCGATGTGGAACAGGCAAATCATCCCAAAACCAGCAGGGATACAACTGAGTCCAGCATGGATGGCAAGAACAAGTTAGATTAGCAAATGGTAGAGAGACATTGTTCAAAAAGGAATTTCGGAGTGTATTACGGCCCGTTCAAAGCCACTGTGAGTATTTACTGTGTGTCCTGGCATGACACAAAGTTTGTGGAAAGTTTAAACGTTTCTTGAACGGGAAACGGAAAACTTTAAGCACTTTTGCCTCGTTAATTACATTTTTGACACCCAACAGAACAAATAATTAATTAGCCAAACAGGGTCAACACTTTGTCGTCGAATCATGTCACAAAAAACCGAACCAAAAAGCGTGTCATTTGTCAAAGGTTCAGCAGGGAGGGCGGGAGTACCCTTGGCTGGACTCGACACTTACTTGTATTCCCGAAGCGTTAATCCTGGGCAGCATTAAAAACGCATCTAGCAGACAAAGACTGCAGCAAAAAAAGACGCCCGACATTATCAGGCAGCTGATTTATTGTTGCGAGCAATCATCGGTGGAAAAAGTAAAGAAATGGCTGCCAGGGGAATGCCTCGCCGCAGGGGCATGTCACTCTCAGGAAACTCCTTTTCAAGCATTCATAAATATCTCCAACTTGCATGTGCCTTTTCCTGTATTAATTCGCTGCTCCTTGTCCCCTAATTATTTGTGGTTATCGCAAATCCCTGTGTGTGTGGTTCTGGGTCTGTCCTCACGTGCCGCCCGTAATTCACTTGGCAAAACTGGGGGACTGTCTCTCTCTCTCTCTCTCTCTCTCTCTCTCTCTCTCTGTGTGTGTGTGTGTCTTATTGTTATGGTTATTATTTAAATTCCTTTTGGTGTGACTTGTGCATTATTACCTGGCAGCGTCAAGTCTGACTTAAGTCTCTGACATCCCGACAACGTGCTTAGCCTGCGTAAGAGGTCTGCTCCTGCTTTTCCACGTTTCTGTAACAATTTTGGGAATGTTTCTTTATGGCTTGGCACTGCCTTCACAATTATTATCCGACAGGCAACGCCCACAAGTTTCGCCTTAATTGAATGCCAAAAGTGTGCCGGATAGCGTCCAAAGTGCTCGTTATCATTTTCCCAAAAAAGCCTACCCCCCCCCCCCCCCCCCCCCCCCCCCCCCCCCCC